>NC_061509.1:123094200-123113750 GCF_022539505.1 Lolium rigidum
ATGTGCATGCTTAATGGTTAATTGAGTTACTTAAGCTTGCAGTAATGCTTGGTTAATTAGCTTTGGTAGCCAGATAGGCATTACTGAAGCAATTACTTCAGTAATCCTTCTGTGCATGTCATGCTGTTGCCAGGTATTGATTTCTGTCAGTTATCCTTGATGAACCATGTGTTGGTTATGATTCAATTGTATAAGCTGTTGCTTAAATGAATTCGATTATGATTTTGGTATAGATATTCTTGTCTGAACCTATGTGGTGATGAAGACAATCTGCCTGTGTGGCTTTATTTGCAAGTTGAGCTAGTATGTGACCTCAATAGCTTGCTACTGCATCTGGTTGCATCCTATTTAGCTATTTGGTGGGTTTTATGAAAATATGAACAAACTCATCAGTTGGGAATCATCTAGATGAATGCCCTCTGGATGCTTTTGTTGAAAAATGGGTGAATCTGATGGTTAAACACACCATATGGTGCTAGGTTATCTAGTTGGCTACTGTTATAGGGTTTTAGTGACATGGATAGCTAGCACTTAAGCATATCCAGTGACTATCTTCTCTATTTCTTGGTCTGGCCTCTTCTGCCTGGCATCACTTGGTAATTACCAAGTGAAGATATACCTAGTGGAGCAATCTACTCCACACCAAGTGTGTATGAGCATGCTTATGATGGATTGGATCATGAGATCCATCCAGGTATGATGTATACCTTGCTCCAGCTCCTAGAAAGTGATTTTGTGTTGTTGCAGCGCTTCTGGATGGTTGTTGTGATCACAACACTTCACCTCTTAGCTCCTGGTTGATGTACTCCTTAGGTCACCATGATCTGTGGATGATTGGTGGGGTTTTGGTGTTTGGTTTCCCTGGATAAATGTATGAAATGCTTTATGGTGGTTCTTGAGCAGTTCTTGTTGTTCTTCCTGATGATCTGATGAACTCAACCCTATCTCTATGCACTGTGCTATTTATAGAACCATATGTTGGACTCCTTGGTCGACAACTCATGTATGTGTGTGTGTTGTGCTGTGTAGTGCTCCATTCCTTGCTCATGCTGGTGCACTGCTGTTGTGTTCCCCCTTGTCCTGGGTTGGGACTTGCTCCCTGCCGCCAAGCTTATCAGCTTCATTTCACTTATTTTGCTTGCCAAGTGTCAATGACACTTGGTACTGGACAGATTCTTCCATTTGCTTCTGTTTTGCAGGTTTCCAAGATGAATCAAGAATTGGAGAGTGATAAGATGAAGATTGATGAAGATTTTTGTTTAGGATAATTTCAATTGATGTAATCTTTATATTCTGTCTTTTATTATTCATCAATTCTTGTATAATGGATATTGTAATGACAATGTATCTATGTGTGCATATCAATAAAGCTCAAGTTTTGTTTTATGAGCTCTTTGTAAAGTTTTGATATTCACTTGTGATATATTTATATAAATTTGATATTCTTTTGAATAGTTTTGTATATGTGAGATGTGTGCATGAATTATGAATTCATTATTCACTTGTATATTGTTTATCTTATGCTTCATTTGTGTTATGAATTCTATTTGAAATATAATTCAAATCATCTCCCAAAACTCTAAGTTTCAAAAGAAGTCATGTCGAAATTCATCACACTCTCCTTGCCCTAACCCTAATAGCAACGAGAAAGAAACCTTGATCCTTCTTAGGTTTTATATAGTAAAGCGCGAAAATTTCCCCCGTTTTGTGATGAAATGCACATCCCTTTTCTAGTTCTACCCTTCGTTAGCCCTATGTTCTGGGATATTACAAGCAGGCGGAGAGGCGAGCGGCAGCTCGCAACCTCGACCTAGGTACCCATCATTCCCCCACCCTTCCTCTTCAGTTCGTCCTTCCCCTTCTTTGGGTCCTCGGTTTTATGTTCTTGCCTCGGCGTCGATCACCCACCTTGGGTAGGTGGCTTCGGATTGTGGCGTGGTCTTTAGGGGTGAACGCGGCCCTTGGGCATAACAGATTGTGGAAATCCAGGCTAAGGAGGTATACGACGGGGTGCTTGCGGCCTCTCGCGCTTAGTTGGAGCATCAGAAGGTGGCGGCCACTCAGGTGGGTCCGGCGCAGGAGGCATCGGACCCTAGCCCGGGACCTTCTGATGAGACGCCGGTCTTGGAGGACTCATCCGTGGCCCCCCAGATGAGGGGGAATGCGGGGGAGTACCCCCTAGGCTTCCATCCCGGCCATTGACCCGGAGCAGAGCTCACTCGGTTCCCACTAGGGGAACACCCCAAGCAGAGGTTATCCAACGAGTGAGCCGTTCTTCTCACTGATCTAGAACCTCAGGGGGTTCGGCTCCGGGACGCGAGCAACAGCTCATGGAGTACATGAGGCAGGAAAATGTGGATATTGTGGGACTTCAGGAGATGATAAAGGAGTCCTTCCTTCTGCATGAGTTGGAAGGCCTCAGTAGACACAAGTTTTCTTGGCATTGGCGCTCGGCAACGGGCCATTCGGGAGGGATCCTCCTAGTAGTGAAGGAAGATACCTTCCACGTCAAGGATATGGAACATGGTGAGTTCTTTGTGAGCATGGAGGGTACCCATAAGCGTTCTAACCTCAGATGGGAAGTTATCATTGTTTATGGGCCGGCCGACCACTCAAGGTCTCAGGTCTTCCTCTTGGAGCTCAAGGATAAGGTTGAACGGTGCACCACCCCCGTGGCCGTCGCCGGTGAATTTAACCTGATTCGGTCTCTAGAGAATAAGAGCTCAAGGATTGTTGACCTACCTAGGATGCGGTTGTTCAACGACTACATCGCGGATCTCTCTCTTAGAGAGATCACGCGGGTGGGGCCCCGGTTTACCTGGAGCAACAATCGTACAGATCTGGTCTAGAGCATGCTGGACCGGGTCTTACTGTCAGTTGAATGGGATCTTTGCGTTCCCCCTATGCTCGCTTCGGGCGGCTACTCGCATCGGTTCCGACCACTCTCCACTCCTACTCTTCTCGGGTGGTTCCTCGCCCCCGCGGCTAAAACGCTTCCATTTTTAGAACTTCTGGCTGGGGCAGCCAGGGTTCGTGATGGCGGTCGGCCGTAAGTGGGAGCGGGCGGTTGAGTCCCCTCCGCGTGTGTACAATGCGGTGGATGTGTGGCACATTGTGCGAAATTAGCACAAAAATATATGCAGGGCTGGGGGCAAACGTTGGTGTCGAGCTCCGCCAGAAGAAGGTGACGCTTCTGTGCCAGATCCAGTCCCTAGATCACATCACAGATGAAAGGACTTAGGGGATGAAGAGTGGCTTCATCGCTATACCCTCCAGCACTCTCTAGTGGAGATTTCCAAGGTGAGGAGGTGTTCTGGCGACAACAGAGTCGCTAGGATTGGCTCCTCCAAGGTGATGCGAATACGGCCTACTTCCATGCCATCGAAAATGGAAGGCGCCGCAAGTGCTTCATCCCCTGCCTCTGGGACGGGGGGTCTCTGCTGGAGGATCCCAGGTACTGTCATCCCATATTTATGCCTTCTACAAGGACCTCTTCACCGCCGGCCCCAGGATGGGGATCGCCCTCTCTCAGGACTTCTGGCCAGCTAGGGCCTTAGTCTCGGAGGAAGAGAACACACCGCTAACTCTCTCGTTCACTAGTGCAGAAGTCCGGGAGGCGCTGGTAGGGATGAAGGCTAGCTCGGCCCCGGGGCCATACAACCTGCCTATTGCTTTCTTCCAAACCTTCCGGGGTAAAGTACATCCGGTTATCATGCCTATGTTTCAGGAGTTTTATGTCGGTACCCTTGCCATGGCTCGCCTGAACTTTGGCATTATCACTCTGATCCCCAAGGTCGTGGGGGCCACGGATATTCGCCAGTTCCGGCCGATCACGGTCATCAACGTCATCCAAAGGTTGTTCTCCAAGGTATGTGCTTTGAGGATGTCACCGGTGGTGGAGGGGCTTACACACCACTACCAGTTTGCTTTCCTCAAGGGAAGACACATCCATGATGGGATTCTAACACTCCATGTGATCATTCATGAGGTCAGGAGCCGACACCAACGGGTTGTCTTCCTTAAGCTAGATTTCTAGAAGGCGTACCTGGATTGGGCTTTTCTCCGCCAGGTTCTCCAATGGCGGGGGTTGATGACCGGATGATTAGATGGATCATGTAGACTGTCACGACGGGCAGCACGACCATTAATATCAATGGGGAATTGGGTCCCTACTTCAAGTTGGCGTGTGGGGTACGCCAGGGGATCCGCTTTCCCCTATCCTCTTCAACACCGCGGTAGATTCCCCGGAAGAGATCCTAGAGATGGCCAAGATCTCAGGCCACGTTACTGGAGTGGTGGGCCATCTCGTCCCTGAGGGAGGGGTTGCCCATCTCCAATACGCGGATGACACCATGATTACGTTTGAAGGCTCGGATCTAGATATCCAGAATACCAAGTTCCTACTCCTCTGCTTTGAGGCCATGTCGGGCCTCAAAATTAACTTCGACAAGAGTGAGGTTGTGGTTCTGGGTTATCCTCGGGAGGCCCAACAGCGGATTGCAGATAATCTGAACTGCAAGCTTGCGACCTTCTTATTTACTTACCTAGGCATGCCGGTCAGGTACTCTCGGATCATGACCAAAGATCTTGCCCCGTTAGTGGAGGCGAGTGAGGTCCAGGGCGGATCCCTGATGTGTCAGGTTTACCTCCAAAGGGAGCAAGAAAGTTCTCATTGATTCCTGCTTGTCGAGTTGATACGTCTCCGACGTATCGATAATTTCTTATGTTCTATGCCATATTATTGATGATACCTACATGTTTTATGCACACTTTATGTCATATTCGTGCATTTTCTGGAACTAACCTATTAACAAGATGCCGAAGTGCCAGTTCTCGTTTTCTGCTGTTTTTGGTTTCGAAATCCTAGTAACGAAATATTCTCGGAATTGGACGAAACGAAGACCCGGGGGCCTATTTTTCCACGGAGCTTCCGGAAGACCGAAGAACATACGAAGTGGGGCCACGAGGTGGCGACACCACGTGGCGGCGCGGCCAAGGGGGGCCCGCGCCGCCCTATGGTGTGGCCCCCTCGTCCGGCCCCCGACTCGCCCTTCCGCCTACTTAAAGCCTCCGTTGCGAAACCCCCGATGCGAAAAACTACGATACGGAAAACCTTACCGAGACGCCGCCGCCGCCGATCCCATCTCGGGGGATTCCGGAGATCTCCTCCGGCACCCTGCCGGAGAGGGGATTCATCTCCCGGAGGACTCTACACCGCCATGGTCGCCTCCGGAGTGATGAGTGAGTAGTTCACCCCTGGACTAGGGGTCCATAGCGGTAGCTAGATTGTTGTCTTCTCCTCATTGTGCTTCATTGTTGGATCTTGTGAGCTGCCTAACATGATCAAGATCATCTATCTGTAATTCTATATGTTGTGTTTGTCGGGATCCGATGGATAGAGAATACCATGTCATGTTAATTATCAAGTTATTACATATGTGTTGTTTATGATCTTGCATGCTCTCCGTTACTAGTAGAGGCTCGGCCAAGTTTTTACTTTTTAACTCCAAGAGGGAGTATTTATGCTCGATAGTGGGTTCATGCCCGCATTGACACCCGGGACGAGTGACGAAAGTTCTAAGGTTGTGTTGTCTTGTTGCCACTAGGGATAAAACATTGGCGCTATGTCCGAGGATGTAGTTGTTGATTACATTACGCACCATACTTAATGCAATTGTCTGTTGTTAGCAACTTAATACTGGAGGGGGTTTGGACGATAACCTGAAGGTGGACTTTTTAGGCATAGATGCAGTTGGATGGCGGTCTATGTACTTTGTCGTAATGCCCAATTAAATCTCACTATACTTATCATGTCATGTATGTGCATTGTTATGCCCTCTCTATTTGTCAATTGCCCGATCGTAATTTGTTCACCCAACATGCTTTTATCTTATGGGAGAGACACCTCTAGTGAGCTGTGGACCCCGGTCCATTCTTTTAATACTGAAATACAAAATCTGCTTGCAATACTTGTTTTACTCGTTTTCTCTGCAAACAATCATCTTCCACACAATACGGTTAATCCTTTGTTACGGCAAGCCGGTGAGATTGACAACCTCACTCGTTTCGTTGGGGCAAAGTACTTTGGTTGTGTTGTGCAGGTTCCACGTTGGCGCCGGAATCTCTGGTGTTGCGCCGCACTACATCCCGCCGCCATCAACCTTCAACGTGCTTCTTGGCTCCTCCTGGTTCGATAAACCTTGGTTTCTTTCGAGGGAAAACTTGCTGCTGTGCGCATCATACCTTCCTCTTGGGGTTGCCCAACGAACGTGTGAAATACACGCCATCAAGCATATTTTCCGGCGCCGTTGCCGGGAGATCAAGACACGCTGCAAGGGGAGTCTCCACTTCTCAATCTCTTTACTTTGTTTTTGTCTTGCTTTATTTTATTTACTACTTTGTTTGCTGCATTATATCAAAACACAAAAAAATTAGTTGCTAGCTTTACTTTATTTGGTGTCTTGTTTGCTATATCAAAAACACAAAAAAATTAGTTTACTTGCATTTACTTTACTCATCATGTTTCCTTTTAATTTTACCACAAAAAACATACCGGTAGGACAAGGGTCTATAATTGGGAGGAACAATATAGAAGAATTTTTCACCCATGTTAGTACCGTTGAAGATTTTGAGGATAGACACTTGGTAGAACTTGCTCCTACTTATGAAATTGCTGCTGCTGCTTTAGTTCGCCTGTTGGAAACTAAATTTGTTAATCTTAATCCTATAATCCAACACATGTTTCTTACACTTGGTGATTTGGAAGAGGGGGAAAAGAAAGATTTTGTTTTAGAAACCCTTCTTAGAGAATTTGGTGGTCTAGCAAGAGAGGCTAGAAAGGTCTTCGCTAAATTTAATATGCTTGGTTCTCATACTAATTTTGTTAGTCTCCTTGAAAAAATGGACATGGATAGGATAAGGTATACTAATAATGCTAATGATGGTGGGGAGATCAAAGCACCAATACCATGCAAACTCCTAGCTATGAATGATGCACTAGAAAATAACTATGCTTGGCTTGTTCCTGAAAATTTGTTCGATGAGAGTAGCAAGCCCAAGACTAATGAAAAGGGAGACGCTGAAACTTATGTATCCAATATACTATGCATGGTTGAGAAAACTCCAAACCCCGCTGTAGGTGCACCACCCTTCGATGTCACTTGAGATACACTTTCGCGCCTAGGCTGAAAGGCGTTAAAGAAAAGCGCTTATGGGAGACAACCCATGTTTTTACTCCAGTATTTTTGTTTTATATTTGTGTCTTGGAAGTTGTTTACTATTGTAGCAACCTCTCCTTATCTTAGTTTTATGTTTTGTTGTGCCAAGTAAAGTCTTTGATAGAAAAGTAAGTACTAGATTTGGATTACTGCGCAGTTCCAGATTTCTTTGCTGTCACGAATCTGGGTCTATCTCCCTGTAGGTAGCTCAGAAAATTAAGCCAATTTACGAGCATGATCCTCAGATATGTACGCAACTTTCATTCAATTTGAGCATTTTCGTTTGAGCAAGTCTGGTGGCCTAATAAAATCCATCTTTACGGACTGTTCTGTTTTGACAGATTCTGTCTTTTATTTCGCATTGCCTCTTTTGCTATGTTGGATGAATTTCTTTGATCCACTAATGTCCAGTAGCTTTATGCAATGTCCAGAAGTGTTAAGAATGATTGTGTCACCTCTGAACATGTGAATTTTTATTATGCACTAACCCTCTAATGAGTTGTTTCGAGTTTGGTGTGGAGGAAGTTTTCAAGGATCAAGAGAGGAGTATGATGCAATATGATCAAGGAGAGTGAAAGCTCTAAGCTTGGGGATGCCCCGGTGGTTCACCCCTGCATATATTAAGAAGACTCAAGCGTCTAAGCTTGGGGATGCCCAAGGCATCCCCTTCTTCATCGACAACATTATCGAGTTCCTCCCCTGAAACTATATTTTTATTCCGTCACATCTTATGCACTTTGCTTGGAGCGTCGGTTTGTTTTTGTTTTTGTTTTGTTTGAATAAAATGGATCCTAGCATTCACTTTATGGGAGAGAGACACGCTCCGCTGTAGCATATGGACAAATATGTCCTTAGGCTCTACTCATAGTATTCATGGCGAAGTTTCTTCTTCGTTAAATTGTTATATGGTTGGAATTGGAAAATGCTACATGTAGTAACTTTAAAATGTCTTGGATAATTTGATACTTGGCAATTGTTGTGCTCATGCTTAAGCTCTTGCATCATATACTTTGCACCCATTAATGAAGAAATACTTAGAGCTTGTTAATTTGGTTTGCATATTTGGTTTCTCTAGAGTCTAGATAACATCTAGTATTGAGTTTTGAACAACAAGGAAGACGGTATGGAGTCTTATAATGTTTACCATATGTCTTTTATGTGAGTTTTGCTATACCGTTCATCCTTGTGTTTGTTTCAAATAACCTTGCTAGCCTAAACCTTGTATCGAGAGGGAATACTTCTCATGCATCCAAAATACTTGAGCCAACCACTATGCCATTTGTGTCCACCATACCTACCTACTACATGGTATTTATCCGCCATTCCAAAGTAAATTGCTTGAGTGCTACATTTAAAATTCCATCATTCACCTTTGCAATATATAGCTCACGGGACAAATAGCTTAAAAACTATTGTGGTATTGAATATGTACTTATGCACTTTATCTCTTATTAAGTTGCTTGTTGTGCGATAACCATGTTTTCTGGGGACGCCATCAACTATTCTTTGTTGGATATCATGTGAGTTGCTATGCATGTCCGTCTTGTCCGAAGCAAGAGAGATCTACCACCTTCATGGTTGGAGCATGCATATTGTTAGAGAAGAACTTTGGGCCGCTAACTAAAGCCATGATTCATGGTGGAAGTTTCGGTTTGGACATATATCCTCAATCTCGTAAGAGAATAATAATTGTTGCCACATGCTTATGCATTAAAGAGGAGTCCATTATCCGGTGTCCATGTTGTCCCGGTATGGATGTCTAAGTTGAGAATAATCAAAAGCGAGAAATCCAAAATGCGAGCTTTCTCCTTAGACCTTTGTACGGGCGGTATGGAGGTACCCCATTGTGACACTTGGTCAAAACATGTGCATTGCAAAGATCCGGTAGTCCAAGTTAATTAGGACAAGGTGCGGGCACTATTAGTATACTATGCATGAGACTTGCAACTTGTAAGATATAATGTACATAACTCATATGCTTTATTACTACCGTTGACAAAATTGTTTCATGTTTTCAAAATAAAAGCTCTAGCACAAATATAGCAATCGATGCTTTCCTCTTTGAAGGACCATTCTCTTTACTTTTATGTTGAGTCAGTTCACCTATCTCTCTCCACCTCAAGAAGCAAACACTTGTGTGAACTATGCATTGATTCCTACATATTTGCATATTGTACTTGTTATATTACTCTATGTTGACAATTATCCATGAGATATACATGTTACAAGTTGAAAGCAACCGCTGAAACTTAATCTTCCTTTGTGTTGCTTCAATACCTTTACTTTGATTTATTGCTTTATGAGTTAACTCTTATGCAAGACTTATTAATACTTGTCTTGAAGTACTATTCATGAAAAGTCTTTGCTTTATGATTCACTTGTTTACTCATGTCATTACCATTGTTTTGATCGCTGCATCCACTACATATGTTTACAAATAGTATGATCAAGGTTATGATGGCATATCACTTCAGAAATTATCTTTGTTATCGTTTTACACCGCTCGGGACGAGCGAGAACTAAGCTTGGGGATGCTTGATACGTCTCCGACGTATCGATAATTTCTTATGTTCTATGCCATATTATTGATGATACCTACATGTTTTATGCACACTTTATGTCATATTCGTGCATTTTCCGGAACTAACCTATTAACAAGATGCCGAAGTGCCGGTTCTCGTTTTCTCGCTGTTTTTGGTTTCGGAAATCCTAGTAACGAAATATTCTCGGAATTGGACGAAACGAAGACCCGGGGCCTATTTTTCCACGGAGCTTCCGGAAGACCGAAGAACATACGAAGTGGGGCCACGAGGTGGCGACACCACGTGGCGGCGCGGCCAAGGGGGCCCGCGCCGCCCTATGGTGTGGCCCCCTCGTCCGGCCCCCGACTCGCCCTTCCGCCTACTTAAAGCCTCCGTCGCGAAACCCCGATGCGAAAAACCACGATACGGAAAACCTTGCGAGACGCCGCCACCGATCCCATCTCGGGGATTCCGGAGATCTCCTCCGGCACCCCTGCCGGAGAGGGGATTCATCTCCCGGAGGACTCTACACCGCCATGGTCGCCTCCGGAGTGATGAGTGAGTAGTTCACCCCTGGACTATGGGTCCATAGCAGTAGCTAGATGGTTGTCTTCTCCTCATTGTGCTTCATTGTTGGATCTTGTGAGCTGCCTAACATGATCAAGATCATCTATCTCGTAATTCTATATGTTGTGTTTGTCGGGATCCGATGGATAGAGAATACCATGTCATGTTAATTATCAAGTTATTACATATGTGTTGTTTATGATCTTGCATGCTCTCCGTTACTAGTAGAGGCTCGGCCAAGTTTTTACTTTTTAACTCCAAGAGGGAGTATTTATGCTCGATAGTGGGTTCATGCCCGCATTGACACCTGGGACGATGATGAGAAAGTTCTAAGGTTGTGTTGTGCTCGTTGCCACTAGGGATAAAACATTGGCGCTATGTCCGAGGATGTAGTTGTTGATTACATTACGCACCATACTTAATGCAATTGTCCGTTGTTAGCAACTTAATACTGGAGGGGTTTCGGACGATAACTCTGAAGGTGGACTTTTTAGGCATAGATGCGGTTGGATGGCGGTCTATGTACTTTGTCGTAATGCCCAATTAAATCTCACTATACTTATCATGTCATGTATGTGCATTGTTATGCCCTCTCTATTTGTCAATTGCCCGACTGTAATTTGTTCACCCAACATGCTTTTATCTTATGGGAGAGACACCTCTAGTGAACTGTGGACCCCGGTCCATTCTTTTAATACTGAAATACAAAATCTGCTCGCAATACTTTTTTACTCGTTTTCTCTGCAAACAATCATCTTCCACACAATACGGTTAATCCTTTGTTACAGCAAGCCGGTGAGATTGACAACCTCACCTGTTTCGTTGGGGCAAAGTACTTTGGTTGTGTTGTGCAGGTTCCACGTTGGCGCCGGAATCTCCGGTGTTGCGCCGCACTACATCCCGCCGCCATCAACCTTCAACGTGCTTCTTGGCTCCTCCTGGTTCGATAAACCTTGGTTTCTTTCTGAGGGAAAACTTGCTGCTGTGCGCATCATACCTTCCTCTTGGGGTTGCCCAACGAACGTGTGAAATACACGCCATCACGAGTCTCCCCATGTACATCATGGGTTTGTACCTCCTTCCAGAGGGGATCCATAGTTCCTTCAACAAGGAATTGTCGCGCTTCTTCTGGCAGGACCGGAATGGACGCCAGAAGTACCACATGGTTATGTGGGCTCATGTCTGCGCCCCCAAGGACCAAGGAGGCCTAGGCATTATTTCCTCCCGACACATGAATGTGGCCCTCCTTCTCAAGTGGGTGTGGAGGATCCTGAAAGTTGATGGAGGCATGTGGCTCCAACTGATTAAAGCAAAGTACTTACGGGGCCGACCTCTCCTTGAGTGCGAGACAAGGGAGGGATCTCAGTTTTGGAGATCCCTCGAGGATATTAAGCATGGGATCCGGACAGGACTATCCTTCACCATAGGCGATGGTAGAGGGACCATGTTCTGGCTTGATCCCTGGCTTGGGGACATACCCCTTAGGTTTATTTATCTGGAGATCTTTGCTGTAGCGGCCCAGGAAAATCCTCATATTAGATTTGCTTGTTATTTTTATTTGATGCATCATCATGGCATCATGCATATTTTTAAACTCCAAAATTATTTTAGTAAACCCTATTTTATCGGTAAAACTATTCTCCTCTTTTTATTCCAAATACTAGTCCTCTTTTCTCTGCTTAATTTCTGGTGTAAAAACTATTTGTTAATCTATACCTAATAATAAAGAAAATAAGGTTTCTTGTTCGTCCGTTTTTTATTATCCCTGATGTTGCTTCAAATTACAGCACCTGCCACCGATTAGTTAAAAAACGGTTCGGTGCGCCGAGTCGAGGCGTGCGGCGTTCCGGTCTGGCCCTGGTTGAGTTCATCCACGAGCCTTTCTCCTTGGTCGAGTTCTTACCGAACTCAAATCCCCGTGGATTTCCTTTTGATTTCTTGCCCCCTACCCACGACAATCCGCTCTTATATACATCCTCTCCTCTGGTAGCCTCCTCTGATAGAGATTCCCGGTTTCTTCCCGTGCGCGTTTCCTTTCTCCCGATCCCGATCCGATGGAGATCGGCGGCGGCTGTGCGCGGACGTTCCGGTCAGAATCTGGGAGGTATTGGCCACAAATCGATGCGGGCAAGGTGGATAGGGCCTGGCCGCGAGGAATCGTTCCGGGGTGGCACCAACTCGCCGGATTTCGCCACGGGAATCGATGTGGGCAAGGTGGAGAGGGCATGTAGTGAGGAATCGTTCTGGGGCGCCGCGAGCTCGCCGGTTTTCGCCGGCGGCGGAGCGGATGTCCACCGGAGCAGGGAGAGGACGAGTAGCAGTTCATGAAGGCTTCTCATCCCTACACTCAGCTCCCGAATCGGTTGGGATAATTCTCGATCTGAAGTTGTTCGATGCAAAGGGCTAGCCCAAATTCCCGGGATTCTTGGTGCAGAAAGAGCTAGCCCGCCTTGGCAGCAGCTCATTCAGGAATCCACTACCAGCGACCGGAAGTGTATGCTTTTTTTTTCATGCATAATTTGCCCATGAGTCATGGCATTGTTGTTCTTTACGGGAATTGCATCACGGTTGGCATGAGCGTCCGATCATATTGCCGCCAAGCCCGGCAAACGTCCACGCCCATGAACTGCTCCACCCCCTTGGTTCGGCTTGATTTGGTCAAGGTTCTTTATCATGGCTCAACTTCTTTGGCCATGGACGGGATCGTCGGATCAACCGATATCGTGTATGTCACCTTTGTTTATCAGTCAGGTCGAGCATCTCAAAATTTGAGGGCATGTTTGAAGATTCTTCTCTTGGTTGGTATTGGTCAACGGGTACCGTGTGTCCCCCTTGCAATTAAGATGACAGTCAATGTCATCCCCCAACTTCAGCGGTAGTGACCTTTCTTAATGGAGCTCTGATGCAGGGTGTTAGCGAGAGTATCAAAAACACATACGATCACAATGATTCCTTTATTCAACGGCGAGAGGGTGTTGACTGTATCCTTGAAAATTAAAGACATGGTTTACGTTATGGTGGTTAATCATGTACAAGGCAGATCAATAATAGCTTGCTGGGGCCAAAGAGTTAAGCTGATTGCTGCAATATTATCTGCACATACAAACGGTGTGTAGCTGATGTCTCATTTGACCTGCTCTTAATATATAGCTTTTGGTTTTGGCTCTTCACTTTGTTAACTGTATGTAGGCGGAGCATTTACGGAATTTCGTGCCTGCGTTTGCCTGCGATTTTGCTTGGATGAAAATGCTTTTTCAGAATGATAAGAGTTTTTCTAGATCAAGAGGACTAAGAGTTTCATGAATTTAGTTTTTTAGCAAGTCGGCGGAAGAGTCCGGGCATGAGGCTGGCCAAAAATTCAGTTTAACTTCGCGAGGTAGTGGACGAGATATCATGTACTATATGGTGATCCTTGAATACAAGTACATGCATCGATTATGTAATCAATAGATCTGAGTTAACATGTTGGTTGCTTGCACGGTTACAATTGTTGCTAGAAGATTTTTGAATTCAAATTGTTGCCATGATGCTCCGGAGATTAAGTTCATGCTTTGTGATGTGGAGGACCAAGTAGTGTAGAACATCTTTGTGATGTCAATGTACGCGCAAGTTTTCGGGAGCCGCCGAAGACCGGGGGACTTCTTATGCGAGTATTTAGTTAAGCTTGGTTCGGGCAGAGGATATGCCTATTTGTGTATGCCTATTTGTGTTGGCAGGGTTATAACCTTTTTTGCGATGAAAGAGCTGATGATATTAAGCAAGATTCTTACATAACGATCTAGAAAAAGAAAAAAATATATAAAGAGGCCCGTCCGGATCCCAACGATGTTAACGAAGAACAAGACACTCCGCTTGCGTGCCTCCGCTGCTCCAGTGCACAAGCCTTTGATCGGGAGAGTCCCTCTGCGGATGGGAAGTTGACGGTCCTCAGTTACGGAGAACCTCCACCTCGCTCCGTCGTCTTGCTCGGCACCACCACCTCCTTTGAGATCTTCTAACACCCGTCGCCTCTCGAACTCCGGCGAGGGATTGACGCACTCCATAGCTCCGAGGAGCCACGAGCACGAAGGAGACGGCTGATCCGCGACGGCGCTCCACGTAGCACCACCAACGAAGGAGGAGACCACCGCCAATAAAAGCCACTCCGATGACACCAACACCTCTACAGCGCCTCCGGCTAGCATCCCTACTCGGAACCTACACTATGTACACGCTTAGATCCAAGGATTCCCTGTCCTCCCACTCGCCGGAGCGGCGCGCAGGGCGAGGATCCACCGAATCGCCGGTGGTGAGGTGGTTCGAGCGGGGGTGGGGGACAAATCGCCTATCCTCTATTGTAGACGGAGGAACGGGTCGGTCTTGTGTGGAGTTCGGTAAGAAATAGATTTGGCATTTGAATGTAAGATTATATTCTGTTGAAAACGAATTTGCACTTGTGGCTAAAGTATGTTACTTTCATCGCATTGAAATTTTTGATATGATGTTAACCGAGGCAGGATCATAGGTGGGTTTGAATTTCACCCTACATTAAACTTTCTGGTGGTTTTATTAGATTTCTCACCCGATGCAACGCACGGGCATGTTTACTAGTGGTTTTAAAACAAAACAGAAAAACAAAACAGGAAAATGTTTTATATAAAAAAAGGGGGAGAAGCTCCCAACCGGCCTCCCCAAGCCGCAGCCTGCCTCCTCCCAGCCCACCTGGCCCATCCCAGACCAAACCCTAACCCCATCCGGATCCGCTGGCAGTTTTGCAAGAAACCCCCAGCCGCCCTCTTTCCAAAAGCGATCGGGTCCTCCCACCCTCTTCCTCTCGGCCCCGCAGGAGACCGAGCCCCGTGCATCTTCCTCTCGCTCGCCTGCGCCTCTCCTGCTCGAGCCGCGCCCTCCTCCTTCCAATGGCCGCGTCGCACCTTCCGACCTCGCCGGCCGCCGGCCGCTCCCGAGCCCCTCGCCGGCGCCGCTTCCCGCCAACGCACGCGGTCGCCGTTCCCCTTCCCGCGCCGGCCTCGAGCTCCTCTCCCGTCCCCGGCACCTCTCCCTGCTCTGCTCTACCTCGACCCACTCCGGCCGTCTGCGTCCTCCGCGCGTGAGCACCGTCCGGCCGCCGCTCACGTCTTCGCCAAGGCTGCGCTATTGGAGCTCCTCCTCGACCTCGAGCACGAGCTCTTCCCGTTGCCACGAAGCTCCGCCTTGTACCCGTCTCCCTGCACCGCGCGCTCGTGCACCTCCTGCTCGACCTCGCGTGGAGCGCTCGACCCCGGCTGCCTCTGCATCCCCAAGTTGCTGCCAAGATCATCACGTCACCAAGTGCTTCGTCGTCTATGTGTTTTTCGTCGCTTTGAGCTCATCGTGTGTGAGCGTGTGCAACAGCTGCTGCACAGGCCTTCATGTGTGTTCGCCTGCGAGCATGCCTCCGTCCCAGCGTCAAGCTGGCTTGTATGTGCCCCTCGTGGTGCTCCGTTTTGTTAGTTTTCTGGTTGTATCGTGTGGCAGACTACGAAGCAATCAGCGTTGATATGTGTTCCTTTTATATACCTCAGGCATCTGTGCTCTTGACTACATCCCCAATGCAACGAAATGCTCCTTGGCCGACAACTACAACTAAACCGAAGACCCGGCGTTTTTTGCTTGCCCGTTGTTGCTTAAGTTCAAGACGAGGACCGAACATCAAGACCTTTGTCATGGAACCTCAAGGCCTCCTTCTCGGATCCGAAGTTCTTCGAACCGGCTTCATCTTCTTCCTCTTCAATCCGGTGATCATCTTTTTTCCGATACCGTGAGACCCCAACCCTAAAAAACGATATTTTATAAATATGCTATCTAAGTTGTTGCATTCACCATATCATCATGTGCCGCATGGCATTGCATATCATGTGGTTGTTCGGGGTTAAATAACGATTCACCTAAATAACTAAATGTGGAATTGTGCGGGGTTATTATGTCGTCCAGGTTCCATTTAATTTGTGTAGCGCACCCATGCCTTGTTTGTCATGCTAACAACATTTAATATTGCGGGGTAGACAAATAAATTCAACCTAATAATTGTTTGTAGGGATGCTTAAATTAGATAAGTTGCATCGCATCATGTTTGCCATGTCATGCATATCATATCATGATCATGCCGATGCTTCTGCCGTAGTAGTAAGTTGTGCATCTGTTATTTGTTGTAGCGCTTTGCTTCTTCACGGATAGGTAATTCTCCGGATGTTCCTCGGCAATCTTTAATAGGCAAGCATTTCCAGACTCATGTCTCTGCGGGAGTCTCATACCTATTTTACTTTGCATTCTCTCATGCTAGCCTTGAGTTGCGTTCTTGTCACGTGTCCTATCCACTTGTTACCTCAAGCAAGCACATATTGCCTCCACCACCCTCGTACAACTGTTGTTTGGTTATCGGGTCTGCCTTGCGAGTCGTAGTGCATGTTTAGTACCGTTTATATCTTGTTACCGTTGTCGCTATCGTTATCGGGTTATCTGTTGGGGGATCATGACACATGGTTTATGGATATATCTGTTGGAAGTATCATGGTTACTTAGTTGTTAATAGTTGTTAAGCGGGGGCATCGGTGGGTCAGCTGTTTGTTTTGTGACGGCTCACATGTGTTTCTTTAAAGCTTAGGACCCAAGTTCCTGTTATATGTTCTGAGACTGAGCGCTCTAACCACATGTGGGTATGTTTATTGGGTCTCCCCTCGACCACAGCCGGAATCTACAGCTTTGTCCAGTGGCCACAACTAGTTCGTAATGTTTTACCAGTTGTTGTTGCGTGCATGCCATCCTATTGCTTATTTAACTTTGGGAAGTCCATGGGTGCCTTGTATCCCTTGTTTCTGGTATGCACGTATATGTCATAAAGCCTCTGTGAAGTGGTTTATCGCCCCAGTGTGTGCTAAACCACCTAGCACGCTGGCGTAGTAGCTAGGTCCGCTTCGGAGATTCGGCCGGACTTTGATAAGGGTTAAACATAGTTAGGTGGCTTCCTGGACATTGTTGTCGTGAAGGAGAGTGCGAGTCGTGATATCTTTCCCTCGCCAGGTTGGACTTATAGTGCGTGTGGGCACATTTGGGCACCCTTGCAGGGTTATCTTATCGATAAGCCGTGCCCGCGGTTATGGACGACTTGGAGCTGTATGACTCGACCATAGACAACTTGCACCTGTTGATTCATTAATAATTTGCGTAGTAAGTTAGCACAACTTTAATAACAACTGGTTAAAACTTGTCAGCTGTGTGAGTGCCCTTGCAAGTACTTCCTTTGCGAAGGGGGGAACGCATCTGCTGGGTTATGTTTGTAGAGTATATAACTGTTAGTTATGCGCTCTCTTATCTATTCTAGCACCTGTAAGTTGAGAGTGTCTCTATAGGTTTTTAGTGCTTGCGCGCTGCCGCTTAACCCCACCATATTGCCTATGATGTCCTCTTGTGTCCTCTAAGTCCCCTGCGTGCCTCAAGTACAAAGGACGACTGGTTGACGATTGCTTATACATCTTGAACTTTTGTTAAGTATGAACCCATACTTATTGCTGCTTTGGGACATAACTGGGCAGGTATGAAGATCGGTACGATGAAGAACGACGCTAGCGAGGTTACCCTCCGGCTTGGCCTGGGCAAGGTTATGGACTCCACTTGATTATCTTCGGGACTCTTAGTCCCATTTGTATTCTTGTCCGTACTCGGATGTATTTGGCTTTATGTATGATTTGGATCTTTGTATTGTATCTATTTGTATTCTTGGCTCGTTGGAGTCGTTGTTGTAATATAAGTCCTCTTGTGGGCTCTGTCGTGGCTTGTTGTAATGATTACTACTTGTGAATGATTCCACCCGCATCGCATGCATGCTTCGGCGCGTACAAGGCGCTTGGTGGTGCATCTCCTAAAATCGATATTGTGCGGATTTCGGCAGGAACGCTGGGATCCGCATAGTACCGGTTTTGGGGCGCAACATTTGCGGTATGCGGGGATCTGTCTTTATTGGTGGCGGAGGCGGTCCAGAGGGGTTGGGCCATCCCGTTCCGCGGGGGTCTAACCCAGGATGAGCTTTTAGAGTTGGAAGTGTTGCGCCCCTCCTCCCGGAGGAGCTACCGGGTGGGTCGGATGTGGCCTCTTGGAGCTTTGGGTGGCGCCGGCGTCTCCTCCGTCAACTCCGCGTACAAGGCCCTCTTTGGAGGGTCTATTCTTCAGTGGGCCTATTCTTCTTAAGACGAAGATTTTCCTTTGGCAATTTATTCAGACCGCCTACCTTCGGGGGTGGAGGTCGCAAAGCGAAATGGCCCGAGTAATGGAATGTGCCCATTGTGTGTGGACCCGGAAACGACGACGCACATCATGTTCTCATGCCTAGCGGCATAATTCATGTGGAGCTTTCTCCAGGAAGCGCTGGGGCCTGAGTGGCAGGCCTTAGATCTCGGAGAGTTCCTGGAGGCCAACACTAACATTACCGGTAGGAGGAGTGATACGTCCCAAACGTATCTATAATTTCTTATGTTCCATGCTACTTTTATGATGATACTCACATGTTTTATACACATTATATGTCATATTTATGCATTTTCCGGCACTAACCTATTGACGAGATGCCGAAGAGCCGATTCTTTGTTTTACTGCTATTTTTTGTTTCAGAAATCATAGTAAGGAAATATTCTCGGAATTGGACGAAATCAACGCCCAGGGTCCTATTTTTGCACGAAGCTTCCAGAAGTCCGAAGAGGAAACGAAGTGGGGCCACAAGGTGGCGACACACCAGGGCGGCGTGGCCTGGGCCCTGGCCGCGCGGCCCTGTTGTGTGGGCCCCTCGTGACGCCCCTTGACCTGCCCTTCCGCCTACTTAAAGTCTTCGTCGCGAAACCCCCAGTACCGAGAGCCACGATACGGAAAACCTTCCAGAGACGCCGCCGCCGCCAATCCCATCTCGGGGGATTCAGGACATCGCCTCCGGCACCTGCGCGGAGAGGGGAATCATCTCCCGGAGGTCTCTTCATCGCCATGATCGCCTCCGGATCGATGTGTGAGTAGTCCACCCCTGGACTATGGGTCCATAGCAGTAGCTAGATGGTTGTCTTCTCCTCATTGTGCTATCATGTTAGATCTTGTGAGCTGCCTATCATGATCAAGATCATCTATTTGTAATTCTACATGTTGTGTTTGTTGGGATCCGATGAATATTGAATACTATGTCAAGTTGATTATCAATCTATCATATATGTTATTTATGTTCTTGCATGCTCTCCGTTCCTAGTAGAGG
>NC_061509.1:123113850-123205633 GCF_022539505.1 Lolium rigidum
CCTTTTGAATGATTAGAGTTGATAATTTCTACTCCAAGTATTTTAGAAGTTATCATCAGGACTTGACCTCTTATTTGAGAAGTTGGTCACTTGCATATGATTTTATGTGAGCACCTATTTGTTAAGGTCTTATAAGTTTTATTATAACCCTATTTCAGAGTTAGCGCTAGTATTATATTTTAATAACACCTTGAAATACCTAGAGTAGATATTACTCTCATCATGGTTTGGTCTTGGTTATAAAGATGAGTGGTTGATCACCACACATGGGTTTAATTATAGGATTTAGCACTAGGTGTTTCTTATGTTCAATAATTGAAGCATAGGATTTAACTAGTGAGCAATTATAGGGTTCTAATTATATTTACCTAATGGCACATGGTTGGAACTCAAATGTGGCCTAAGTTTTAATTGTGATCACCCAGGTGATGCACAAACTAGGATTGGTCATCTAATAACCTTACTGGTATTTGAGCTTAGGTCATGGTCTTAGGATTTACTTATGTTCACTAGTTGAAGTATAAGTGAAATAGAGATGTGATCTCTAAGTGATACACAATTATAGGTTAGGATATGATATAGAGTTTTAGGTGTGTAAGGAAATGTCAAATTGGCTAGGGTTTCCTCCCATTAATAGGATGGTTACCTCAAAGAATCACTTAGGTTTATATAGAGGATTGACTAGGCAAGGACTTGATATCCTTCATGTGTTTCACTATTTAAGATGTGGAGAATGATCTAGGGTTGCTCACTTAGTAGTCTCCCTATGATTTCATGTGGTGGATAATATATGTTTAACCTACTAAGGTTTAACTCGGTAATTATATATCTCCAAAGCATGATCATGCATTAGACATGATCAACTTAGTCTTCACTAACCTCTCCTCCGTCTTCCTCTCATCACACTCATTCTAGACCCTAGGGTTTATGATCATTACCAAGTTGTGATGATCAAGGATTTGGCTTACTCAGTTGTCACTAGTGGAATATGGTCCTCATCTCCAATATCAAGTATTGTCTTGA
Source organism: Lolium rigidum (assembly GCF_022539505.1). Classification (NCBI taxonomy): domain Eukaryota; kingdom Viridiplantae; phylum Streptophyta; class Magnoliopsida; order Poales; family Poaceae; genus Lolium; species Lolium rigidum. Next base: position 123,114,874 of record NC_061509.1, read on the forward strand.
TCGACGAGGTATAGTACTCCTCTTATACTTTCTTGGATGGACATGGCTATGGTTGTCATATCCATTGGAATGCCTGCGATATTTTTAAATTAATAACTTAAGAGTTCTTCTCAAAGGATGATGATATAATCATCCTGGATACATGGATGGTTCTCTCCCTCAAAACCAAGTGTTGACTCAACTAACTTGAGTGTAACACCATAGCTTGAGCTCTCTTATATATGAATGGATTATTCTAGGGTTTATTATGTACTCACAAGATCTCATTGGGTATGAAAAGGTTAAGTCTCTACCTGGATAACTTAGTTGAATTAGTCTCTACTTTACTTCATCAATTTATGGATATAGTCTTGTTCAATTTAATATTGGATTATCTCACCACTCCAAGATGAGATAGATTGTACCCTAATTCTTTAGTTCAAGAATTATCCTTGACTCTTTAATAGGTACGTATAACTAATGTTGGTATCTATGGTTTCTCTCATTTGGGAAGGACTTTAATAATAACCTAAGGCCAGGCTCCATAGATAATGGTGTGATCAACAAGATCTATGATTACCATAAATGGGTTCTCTTTCTACGAAATGTCTTGAATAATATCCTAAGGTTCTTCTTAAAGATGTTGATGTGAGCCTATGGATGTATATCCAAGGTTTAGCTCAAGGGTTGACATTGCTTCATTAATAATTATAGAACTCTCTCTTCTCTAGATTTTTATGTATCTTAATTTGGATTCAGAAGATTGGAATAAGGGAAACTAGAGAACAATACTAATGTTGATATCCTTGTCATGAATCCAAGAATGAAGTGGGATGAATACCATGAGTTTCATGGTAGGAACATAGATTAGTTTAAGACATAGAAAAGATAAGATAAGAATAGTTTCTCCATTTTATTGTTACTTGATTTGCAATTGAATAGATGTTCACATGTTATGGCAAAGATTACCATATTATGTTCTTTTATAAGATCAAGTATTTGATCCTTAATTAATGTGTTATTGTGTTGGTTTTAGTTCCATTTGATCTAACTCCTTAGATCAAATCATCTCTACCCAAAACAAGGTTTTAGCAAAGGTCACATTGAGGTTTATATCATTTGGCTTGATGAGCTACTTCAATTCCATCAATTCAAGTGAAACTTCAGTTACTGTGACATGTTTTATTTGAAAGCATGAAAATTTCCCGGATTTTCTATGCATGAATGCAATGCACACATCTGTTTCCTCTTTTTTTGTAACCCCAAATCATGAGATATTACACGTCTCCACCCCCATCTCCTTAGCCATGTATCCTACTTGTACTATTGATCTCATCACAATTGGTGGCATTGTAAGACTATTTTATGTTGATCTTAAGAATTCCTTTACAATGTTTATGATTGTTGATCTTATCAAGTGTGAGTAGTCCTCACGGGCTGGGTGCTGAGGCCTAGCCTCGCAACATCATGCGCATCTAATCTACATGGGTACTCAATGTTCATTTTAAGATTTGTATGAATGTATCTTTATCTCCTACCTCAATCTAGTACCTTTCACGTACCCAAGACCCCAATGATTCATAAAGGTAATGAGGTAAGATTAGTGGTAATCTGCTGCTTCATGCGAAACCCAGTGACAGTAGGGGGAGTACGGTGGTAGTTTGAGATCCATTAGGGATAATGATGTCGTCATTGACCTTAATGCTTTGGCATGTGGATCACTCAATAATCCTCCATAACCAGCTCGACTAGAGTGAATGGGTTGGAACTTAGTCTATAGATAACCAACTCGACTGAGTCTATAGTACATTAGGACGCATCGCCCACAAGAATATAATCTGAATTGAATTAAGTATAATTATGCATATTATTATTATCTTTTATCCCATATCATGTATGCACAACTGAAGGTAAATTCTTAGCTCTAGCCTATCTCAATCCATTGATTCACAAACCCCAATTAAACTTGAAAGTCCGGTGAGACGAAGATTATACAAGTTGGTAAGATCTTGATTGAGTAAATCACCACAACAGTCGCTTCCCAAGGATTAATATAAACCTAGGTCTTCTGGGGGGAAAAGCAATTATACTACATCTGGTATTCGGATCTAAGGTATTATATGGTAGCCCACATCTCTCCAACGTGGCAAACCTCACTTCGTGTGAGGGAACACGGGAATACATCTTCATCTCTACGTACGTGCCTTGGTTATCTCTATACCCGAGTTTGCCTTCCTTGTGATAGCCATCGAGCTTGAAGTACTTATATTTGGCTATCACTTGTGTTACATATATCGTGTGGTATCTTTCTTACCTTAACTTATTGTTGGTGCACTTAGTGGAGCCTAGCTTATTTAGGTTTTGTGCTTGTAAAGTAAACGTTTTTTTTAATTCCGCATTCTTACAAGCCAAATCCGTAATTATTTTTAACACGCCTATTTACCCCTTCTAGGCGGCATCTTCTCCTTTCACATACCTAGACAAAGAGACTCGATAACTAAATATAGTACACAACTCCATATATAGATAGTGTTAATGATGTAGTCCGATCTTCGGTCTTCACCACATCATGTGCGTCAACGCCATCACATCAATTAAAGGTGAACTCAATCCTCTTTGTGACTCCGTTGCTTACCCTTGAGGATGGTATACTACCTTATAATCCGTCTTGTATCAATGGTAGGGATACGTCGTCACATACGGAGAGAAGAGAGGGAAGGATGAAGATCGAAGAGCGAAGACCGACGTCACGGAAGCATGGACGAGAAGGAAGAAGAGGAGCTGAACGCTCCAGTGGTGGTACTACCACCCCAAATGGCTGGTTTTACCACTAGGTGGTACTACCGCCCCAAATGGCCTGTACTAGCGCATGGTGCTACTACCTCCCCATATGACCAAACTTCCATCCCTAGGAGCATAAGTGCAGATTTCAACTTTGTGGCTTGTAACTTACCGCTTCGCCCCTCCTATAAATAGGCACATACGTCCCCCTTCGTGAGATAAAGTTGATGTTAAGAAGAATTAGGCTTATGTCTCCACAATCCCTAGTGGATTAGGGGAACCCCTACTTTCTTAGACACAAATCTATGAGTTATATCAATGCACTCTCTATATGATTGGTCTTTCACTTGTATGATTCTAGTAGTTTTAAGTCTCTTCTGATTGTGAACTCTACTTGCTACTATTCTTTCATGCATGTGATTCTACCATTTGCATATTGATATTTTCCTTGGAGATTCTACCTCGTGTCTTTCTCTTGAGTGATTCTATTGGGACGGTGGTTCGGGTCGTTGAGAGTAAACCGTATTGTATTGGGTTATTTGTGCGTGTGTTCACTGTGTTCTTGTTCATTCTTCATGTTTATCTCTCTCCCCTTCTCTATCCTCTTGGTCAATTGGCGAGATTGGGCCACACTCTGAGGCTTAGCCCGCATCAGTTATTTTCAATATCATACAAACGCTAAACTCCATGACATACGTATTAACTAAAATAAAGCAAATAAAGCCTAAAGTAAAGTTAAACGTAACTACAGACAATTCTTCTTCATTTTGCCTTGATCCAGCACGTAAGCTTCAGTCGGTCCTGGTCATATCCAAACTCATGTTCCCACCCACATGTAAGCTTTCAGTCACTCACACTCATGTCCGGATCTCATAGTCCCACCTGTAAGTTATAAATTAGTCCCACTTATGTCAAGATAAGCGCAAGACACGATAAAAAAACTAAGTTTTTACATGATGGAAATGCTCTATGTGGGTGTTTCCTAGACTTTTTTTGGAAAGAGGATAAAAAACTAAGCAGCGAGCAACTATATGGGGCAAAACTTAGCAGCGAGCAACTCCATGGTGGAAGTTGGGGAGTGCTGATGAACAAAAGTGAGAAAACTAAAACTCCTACTTCATTTGCTAATTTGTTTATTTCAAAAACAAAAATACATTTATGTTGTTATCTTATATATATCTTGTTTATTTTCAAAAAATAACTAGTACATTGGTACCATTGGAGCATCAATGCAGATTTTAGTTCTATTACATGTTGTTAGATGGAGATGAGATTTCTCTACCTTCACGTTGGTTTGATAAACCGTGTCACCGCTGTTGGAAAAAAATGGTGCTATCTACCACCACTTCACACCGTGAGTTCCAACTTGTATGCCAGATGAGTAGGATTAGCTATTCCCCAATAGTACTCATTATTATTTTACCAATCTGACTTGTGGAGCAAGAACATCATCTCGTGTTACGTTTGTTGTGACTATTATTGGAGCTGCTATTTTTAGTCCTGGGCATAAGACAATCAACTCTAGAAAAGAAGCATGTGGTGTTTTATTTCGTCAAAATAACAGAGTGGGCACAAAACGTGTAAATATATGGAGCATATTTTTTTTAGTAGAAAAGACCCAACGATTTGCCGATGATTCTTTTCCGAAAAGATGAAGTGTTTTAGTGTTGTTGGTTCCAGCTCAAATGTCAATAAGATTGAATCAGAACATGAATGCCAATTCTGAACACGCAAAAGCAAACTAATCAAATATGAGTTTTTCTTAATGCGCTAACTGGATTGGGTTTTTCCGAATGAGAAAGCCTTTGGCAAACTCCTTGCAAATCTGTGATATGAAAAAAGGAAAAAAAAAAGTACTGAACGGAACAAACAAGGAAGACTTAGGGTGTAAAAAAGCAAACATTATGATTTGACAAGAAAGACAGGCAGTTAAAACTAGTCCCACTGTATAGTAGTAGTGTAATCTAAATGCAACTAGTATAGAAGATCCATCAATTTCTTGGTTTTTTTTGTCCCAACTAACCAGACCAGCCACTAGTTGATCCCGCCCAAAGCTGAAAGCCCATCGCCTCCCACCAGCCAAATCGAGGCTACATCCTGGCCAGGTGCTCTAATAACCCATCAGTGCTACTGACTAATGGGGCCGGCCGTCTTACCATCTCACTGACAGGTTGAAACGTTTGTCACGTGGGGCCAAGAGTCAGAGATAGAGGTAAATTTAGGAGCGGGTCGTGGCCTGGTGTGGCGGTCCCGTGCTCCGCGCTTGCGGTCACCGCGGGGTCGGATATAAAATTCGGCGTCCGCTGCCCCATTTGGTTAGCTAGTTCCTTCCTGTCCCCAGCGCCTTCGTCTCACCACCAGCTCGCCGGGAACTCTCGCCGGAGCCCGTTTCCGGCGAACTCCGGCGAGCCATCTCGGAGGCGGAGAGGGAGGAGGCGCGGGGAGACACCGGGAATGCAGGGCAGCGGACAGAGCCGGGTCGTCGTCGCTGCTCTTGCTGCCTTCCTCTAGGGTTAGGTAGGTGTTGTAGCTTTCTCCAATTTTCCCACCCTCTCCCTCTCTCTCTCTCGCTCTCGCCGCGTGAGGGGGGAGGGCTCACATTGGCCTGCGGGTGCTTGATTTGGGCGCCGTGATCCCGCCGTCCTCCAGCTCCGGGAGGGGCGGCCGCGGCTCATGGGAGCATCTGCTACGACTGTCTCTGCAGCTTTGAGTTTTTGGCTCTGAAGAGGTGGAGGCTTGCTGCAGCCGCCGATCTGGTGAGGACTTGCTTGCTTTGTGCTATTTTGTGTTTGCTGTTGCTCGGGGATGACTGAATTGTGGGAGATTTAGTTGATTGGCGTGATTTCAACTTCAATTTTGGGGGCAATTCGGTTTGGGCTGTACGGAGTTTCCGATTAATTAAAGGAATTCGCTTTGTTTTGATCACTGCATACTTGCTAGTTTGGAGCTTCGTGGAGCCCGAGGCGGATTAAATTCCGCATCTTCTGTTTTTGATTTCATTCTGCGTACAACAAGTTCATCGGCTTCCCTCACCGACTTCTCAAATCTGGCGGTTGTGATTCAAAACGTTTGACCTTGGAAGCTTGCAACCACTAAATTCCACATTTCCTGCTGTCCCTTGGGATGCTCCAAATTTCCGCGGTCTTCCACTGATTGTGCAAGTCTTTGGCCTCCCGAAGGCGTATCATTTCAGCAACAAAAAACACACACGAAAATACTACACCAATTTTAATTTTATCCGACCCAATTGTGCTACCAGAGGTATTGGCAGGTCTTGTGTCTAATACAGTATATTCTATGGTTTGCCGCCTGCAGGATGCCATCTCAGGTCATGGATCAGAGGCACCACTTGTCCCAGTACAGGCATCCCATCGCGGGCGCTTCGTCCTTCAGTGAGGAGCTTCTCCTCCCAACGGAGGTAATCCCAGACATTTTGAATTATTGCTTAAGTTCTTGCTTCAACTAATTTCGTTTTGGTTATGGTTCATGGCCATGGCATTTATTAACTATTCTCATAATGGCCTTCTATATTTGCAGAGGCAAATTGGATTTTGGAAGCAAGAATCCTTACCTCATAATATGGGTGAGCGCTGGGTTTGATTCTGTTCACCTTTAATTAGTTATCAGTCATCCTGGTTTTTTGTTTTAGGAATTAGGATGCCTTGCAACTGTAAATTTTCTTGTTGCTTGCATTGGAGGAGTCACATTTTTATGCATGCTAGCAAACCTGAGGAGTCCAAGCCTTAACTTGTCCTCTCTATATTGAGGTCAAACAGTTTAATTCGTATTGACATCAAGCAGTTTGATTTGCAGATTTGGAAACTGTGTTTAGGCTTCTTTAAATACCATTTTTAGGTTACAGTGGTGCACTAGTTGATTTTGTGTGCAAGTTGTAGTGCAGTAAAAACATTGACCCTGGTGTCTGTGCAACCTCCTCTATATTGAGGTCAAGCAGTTTAATTCGTATTGAGATCAAGCAGTTTATTTGTAGATTTGCACACTGTGTTTAGGATTATTTTTTTTGCGAAAAATCCACCGATCTATTGATAATCATCAACAGTAGTACAAAGATCTCTAAAAGTAAAGCAAATTACAAATAGATTCTTGGACCACCTAGCGAAGACTACAAGCACTGAGGCGAGCCGAAGGCGCGCCGCCGTCCTCGCCCTTCCCTCACAAAGCTTGTCGTAGTAGAGCTTGTTGTAGTAGACAAACGGGAAGTCGTCGTGCTAATGCCCCAAAGGACCAGCGCACTGGAGCAGCAACCATCACCAAAGATGAGAACCATAGATCAGAAGAGCCAGACTTGCAATAACACCAACTAACACGATAACCGACCGGATCCTAGGAGATCAGACAGCTCCACCCGCCCTCCGCTAGCGCTAGGCGCACAGCCGGAACGGGAATAGAGGGATGAGCACATTATTCTGACTTCGGCATGTAGTCGCTGTCTCACCATCTTGAAGAAGACACCACAAATACCTAAAAGAAAGAACTGAAACCTCCCCGCCGGCCAATGGAGGCGAGGTGGATCGGCAACGTCGCCGGCTAGGGGGGCGAAACCCTAGATTGGTTTTTCCTGGAGCGCCTCCTCTCCGTGTTTAGGCTTCTTTAAATACCATGTTTTAGCCTTTTAGGTAGCAGTGGTGCACTAGTTGATTTTGTGTGCAAATTGTAAAAGCAATAACAATATTGACCCTGGTGTGTTTGCAACCCCCTAGGCCTGTGCATCTGTGCCCTGCTGCTCTCGTCTTCATGATGGTTGATGTGTTTCTGTTATTTTCATTGGCACCGTCTATTCTCAAACTTGATGTGTTCCATTTGTTACCAGGAAGCAATTCACTTGCATCTTCTCCGCTTGAAAAGCCTCAACCAATTGGGACAAAGATTATGGGTCGACAAGAGTTTCTACAACAATATGATCCGAGGGACCAGAAAACTGCATATAGTCTTGAGCACAAGCTGTTTGATCAAGAGAGGCATCCTAACTTGGCACCATCTTCTTGGAGGCTTGATCAAGATCCTAGTTGCCAATCTGATTCATCCTTAAAGGCGGCAGCTTTATTTCATGATGTGAGAAGGACTAACACAAATGGTGTCTACAACGAGAATGGGCTTTTTTCAAGCTCACTGTCGGACATTTTTGACAAGAAATGTGAGCCATTCTTCTTTATGATTTCTATGTGCTTCAGTCGAGTGTGTGATTCTACTGAGCAATGAACCATGACCTTGAGAAATATCCACTCTTTATAGTAAATCTGCTGTGTTACCTTTATCTTTACTCTTATAAGTATGTCAATCGGTGGCACTAGTCTGTGCACCTTTCCCCCGTTCCCAGTATTACACCATAGCATATCGATCTTGATGTATATCATTTCCTGACAATGCTATCTTTAATGGTTGTTCTCTTGAATGAAGAGAAATGATATATAAGTGCAAGAAAGAGCATAATTGAGTACGCAGGGTAAAAATATAAATGTGATTTTCTTATTTTTGTAAGAAACTTGCTTCATTTGTCTCCTATTTCTCTACTGTTGCCAAATAATCAATTAACTTAGTTTGGTACCGGTCTATCTACTATTGTGTATTTTTGTGAAGAGATGAAACAGTAAAATATTCTGGTTCAACCACTCATTTGCAAAATATGAATTCCATTCATAGCTGAGTATATGTTTTTATCTGTAACTCTGCAGTGAGATTAACATCCAAGAATGCTCTTTTCGGCCAACCTACTCAAAAGGTTGATCTGAATACCAATGATGAGCCCTTTGAGTTGACCGAGGAGATTGAGGCCCAAATAATTGGAGACCTGCTTCCTGATGACGATGAACTTCTGTCAGGTGTTCTTGACGAAGTTGGGTATGCAGCCCATGCTAGCAATGGGGAGGATGGTGATGATGATATATTCTACACTGGAGGCGGGATGGAACTCGAAACTGATGAAAATAAAAAGTTGCAAGAACTTAATGGTGGATCTAATGATAGACTTGGGTTTCTAAATGGCGCACTGAATGGTGAACATCCGCATGGGGAACACCCTTCCAGAACTCTTTTTGTTCGGAACATTAATAGCAATGTTGAGGATTCTGAGTTGAAGCTCATATTTGAGGTGTGTTAGTTTCAATTTTCTGTTCACCCTATCGTGATTCTGGTACATCAGATTTGATTCCTGGAATCCATTTACTGTTTCCTTGCAGCATTATGGAGACATCCGTACCCTTTACACTGCATGTAAACATCGTGGTTTTGTGATGATATCTTACTATGATATAAGGTCAGCACGAAATGCCATGAGGGCACTTCAAAACAAGCCACTCAGGCGTAGGAAACTTGACATACATTACTCCATTCCGAAGGTAACCATCACTTTGTGATTCTGTCCATGATACAGTGTAATAAGTATGGTGTTAGCAGTTCTTTGTTTTGTTAATCAGGTTCTTCTTTCTTAAGTTACCGGCCTCATGCATATGTGCAAAAGTGGAATGCTAATTTGTTGTTTTTTCTCCAGGACAACCCTTCAGAAAAGGATGTTAACCAGGGAGTTCTTGTAATGTTCAATATTGATCCATCGGTAACGAATGATGATCTCCATCGGGTATTTGGTGACTATGGTGAAATCAAGGAGGTATGGACTTGCATTAGCTTAATATTAGTGTAACACGTGCTTAATATTAGTGTAACAAGGATTATAAGTTTATAACACATGCTTATTTTGCAACTGCAGATCCGTGACACTCAACAAAAGGGTCATCACAAAATAATTGAATTTTATGATATAAGAGGAGCCGAAGCTGCATTGCGTGCTTTAAACAGGAACGATATAGCAGGCAAGAAAATCAAAGCGGATAACAGCCATTTCGGTGGTACTAGACGGTACCTTACTTGACCTTTGTGTTGAAACTTCTATTTCATGTTATCTTCAGATCAAAGTGTGCAAGAACAACTTAGTTGAATGGTAGATTGAATAATTTGAGCATGCAGCCATTAAGCATGCTGATAAAATAGCAGTTATTCTCTTTTTGAACAGGGCTCCTACTGTTCCTAAATAACAGTTATGTCTGATTCAGCGATATCACTTTATCTTCTTTATTTTCCGACTTGTTGATCTTATTTTGAGGCTTCCATGGTTTTGAAAGTGATTTAGTTTCTTCTTACACCAGATTGATGCAGCATATGTCTCAAGACTTGGGGCAGGAAGAGTTTGGTGTATACAAACTGGGGAATCTAAGCACAACTAGCCCTTCGAGGGCTTCTTTTGGTGCGCTATATTTTTTTTATTCTCAACTTGTGTTTTTTTTCTAATAGTTGATGTTCCTGACTTGTATGGACATTCTGCCAGGTTCGTCTAATCTGGCGACAAACACCTCCACTGGCCTCGAAAATGGGAGCATCCAGGGTATGCGTTCTGGAGTTCAGGCATCAATGAGCCCATTCAGAGATGCACCATTATTGGGCCTATCCTCTACCAGACCGCAAACTTTATCCTCTCCCGTTGGAATTACATCCCGCGTAAATCAGGCTACCCTTGGTGAGCTTAGCCATTCGCTCGGTCGGATGAACGGACACATGAATTATAGTTTTCAAGGCATGGGTGAACTAACTAGTGGGACCCCTTACAACATGACACCAATTGGCACTAATAGCAATCCAAGACCAGTTGAAGCAGTGGAAAGCAGGCACCTCCCTAAAGTGGGCTCTGGTAACCTCAATGGATATTCATTTGATCGTGCCGAAGGAGGTAAATCTGGATATCACAATCTTCCTTCTTTGTTGATGTTGTTTGTGTTTATTCTACGCTTCCATCAGTTCCATCTAGCAAGTACATGTTCTATAAGGATGATAACAGAAGTCTTAGGTTCATTAAAGTTATGAAAGCAATTGCGATATAAGTATTCTGAATACAGACCAAGTCATGAAGTATCTACTATTTAATCTAATCATTGCTCGCTTGGGTGTTATTTCATTTACAGCTCCTGGGTTTTCGCGAACTGGAAGCCTTCCTCTCCATGGTCAGCATTTAATGTGGAATAATTCAAATAACTTCCATCATCATCCCAATTCTCCTGTGATTTGGCCAAACCCAGTATCTTTTGTAAACAATGTTCCATCTCGCCCGCCTGCACAAATGCATGGATTACCAAGACCACCGTCCCACATGCTTGAGAATGTACCCCCCATGCATCATCACCATGTTGGGTCTGCACCAGCAATCAATCCATCGGTTTGGGATAGGCGGCATGGCCATCCAGGAGATTTGACAGAAGCACCAAGTTTTCATCCTGGCAGTGTTGGAAGCATAGGATTTCCTGGTAGCCCTCAGCTTCACACAGTGGAGCTTAATAACATATTTTCTCAAACTAGAGGGAATTGTATGGACCCAGCTGTGTCTCCTGCACTGATTGGCGCACCATCTCCTCAGCAGAGGGGCCTGTTCCATGGAAGGAATCCTGTGGCTCCCCTTCCATCATTTGATGCATCTGGTGAGCGGATGAGAAGCCGAAGAAATGAATTAAGTGCAAATCAGTCCGATAATAAAAGGCAATATGAGCTTGATGTTGACTGTATTCTGCGTGGTGAAGACTCCCGGACTACACTGATGATAAAGAATATCCCAAATAAGTATGAGCAGAAGACGTTTTAATTTAGGCTACAATTTGTTGGCCAGCCATTTCTGTTCTGTCTCCTGTGACTTACTTTATGTTCTTATTGCCTTTGGATTTCAGGTACACCTCAAAGATGCTTTTAACTGCTATTGATGAAGGTCATAAGGGAACTTATGATTTTATTTATCTGCCAATTGACTTCAAGGTGATCTAAATTTAATTCCTCTGCAACAATTGCTTCATATTTGATGAGATAATCTTTCCAATCTGTATGACTAAAGGGGATTTCTGTACTATTTTTCCCTTTCTTCAGAACAAATGCAATGTTGGCTATGCTTTCATCAATATGATCAATCCTCAGCACATTGTTCCGTTTTATCAGGTGAGACCAAGATAGATTATATCATGTTGTCAAGTGCTTGTCGCTTGATGTTAACAATGATTATTGTGTCCTGTGATTGTAGGTTCATGCCATTGAACATTGTGTCATATGCACTATGAAACATCAGCTGCATATCCTCATTCTTTTGTTTTTTTGCTTGCAGACTTTCAATGGAAAAAAGTGGGAAAAATTTAACAGCGAGAAGGTAGCATCACTTGCTTACGCCAGAATCCAAGGGAAATCAGCTCTGATTGGTCATTTCCAGAACTCCAGTTTGATGAATGAGGACAAGCGCTGCCGCCCCATCCTCTTCCATTCGAATGGCCCTAATGCAGGGGATCAGGTATGCCTTTTTGTTTCTTTACCATATTTATTGTTTTGGTGGTTTTCGTTGACCCTCTTCTTTCCACAACACTCTTTTCTATGCCATTTGATATAGTTTTATTGGAAATATTGAAACCCTAGAATTGTGTGTTGTATTGTCATGACCCTTTGGGGGTATATATAGACGTACAAGGGGGAGGTAGACTTGGAGTACAAGATGATCTAATTCTAGTCTAATCTCAGCCATATGTATATTCTAACATCCCCCTCAGTCGTAGCAGGGGTGGAGCGAACGCTTGCGACTGCATTTGAAGTGTCGCGCTCCCGTCGCTTGTCCTCCTTGGCAAGTGACGACATGGACGCTGACTGGAGTTTTTGAGTTGCCGTAGACGTTTTCTTGATGTCGATGTCGAGGTAGCCGATCGTGATGTACCCATGGTCAAGGTGTGGTCGATGTTGTAGTCGTCATATGTGGTGTAGCCGTATTCGCCGAAGGCGCAAAAAATTGCGTGTTTTTGTTTTGTTGGGTTTTGTGTCGTAGCGCGGCGGCGGCAGAATCTGCGGCACCGGTGGGTTTTTTGTGTCGTAGCGCGGCGTCGGCAGCGGTTCTGCGGCGGTGGCGGGGTTTTTGTGTCGTAGCGCGGCGGCCGCAGAACCGCTGCCGCGATGGCGGGGTTTTTGTGTCGTAGCGCAGCGGCGGTAGAGGATCTGCGGCGGCGGCAGGGTTTTTGGTTGTAGGCGACAGCTGTGTTGACGAAGATGTCGACGGAGACCATGTTGATGTAGACCTTAACGATGTAGTTGGCGATGTAGAACTCGACGTAAATCTTGATGTAGTCGTACAACTTGGCGTAGTTGTTCGGCTCGGTGTAGTCCGAGTTCTCCGCGGACGTAGTCGTGCGTAGCTTGAAGTCGATCTTGACGGCGTGGTTTGTTGAGGCTGATGTAGCGGCGTCGTGCCCGCGCATGCGATAGCCGGGAAGCCGACCTTCGTGTGACGGCCCGTGCCCTGGCCGCCTGGGAAATGCTTGCCTTGCCAGGCAGCATGTGCCTGCCGGCCACGCGCGTAGTACTGCACGGCCACTTTGCTGGCGGCCACCAGATCGGATCGGAAAAGCCCACGTGCAAGATTTTGCCCTCCCGTTATCCGAACCTGGCGAGCTGTGCCTGCGCGCTTGATGTTGGCGTCGTGTTCCACGCGAGCAGCGTAGAGGCTCGCGTAGAGGCATGCCTTGCAGCGAAACAGCCACCGGCGGATGCATCTGCACTGAATTTTCACCGAGTTTAGGAACTTGGATCTTGCAGAAATAGAGATTTATTTGGCTAAATTGAATCTATACTACAGGATTGGAATTATGAAAATTTTGGATCTAATCTATACTAAGAACCGATCAGATCTTTGATCAAAACCGGGTGCCGCGTCCCGAGGAGAGATCTCCCATGGGGCGGCGCGATGCGGAAGTGGTGGGAGGACTTAGGATCGGCGCCGCGAGGCTAACCGCTCCAATACCATATTGGAAATATTGAAACCCTAGAATTGTGTGTTGTATTGCTATGACCCATTGGGGGTATATATAGACATAAAGGGAGAGTACAAGATGATCTAAGATGATCTAATCCTAGTCTAATCTCAGCCGTACATATATTCTAACAAGTTTAACATTTACATAAGTCCTGTTTGAAGGATTAAAGTAAGACATCACCTGGCACAAGTACTATGTATCTGTTCTCTCAAAAGGGTACTTATTGCTCTTAAGGTGGTGCTATCAAACATCAATGCTGCTGAACTAATACTGGCTTGTCGTATCTTACAGGAACCATTCCCTATGGGTGCAAACATCCGAGCCAGGTCAGGGAGATCCAGGACTTCCTCTGGCGAAGAAAACCACCAGGATATCCCATTGACTTCCGCCAGTTGTGACACTTCATCCAGCGGAGCTGACACTTCAGGTCCCACCAAGGAGACCGAATAACCCAAACTAAAAGGCCTGGAGACCATTCACAATCTCATTTCTGATTCTCAGTTTTTTTTTTCCTTTACCGTTTTGGTTTCTTTGGTATACCCCCCGATCTGTATTTATTAACTTCCAAGATGCGGGTCACCAAAGTTTTTGCTAGTTGGCTGCAAAGTTTTGTCCCCGATGGGAAACATGGGAGAGATTGTGCTTCCAGTTTCCCTTTGTACCTACCAGTATGCGTATTAACAGAAGGCTGAGGACGGTGAAGAGGCACCGGAGAGCTTCCAGATTTTGGTCAAGTGAGAATCTATTAACCCCAAGTTGTACAGCAGTAATCGTGCTGAGGGGAGAGAGCAAAGGAGACATCTACATCAGTTTTTAGTGATGATGTGTGGAGACTGCCTCCTTCATCTATGTTCCGTTTTGAGTTGGGGTGCTCCCCATAAGCTATGCAGAGGAGTCCGATTTTGTCACCAGGACAGGGCGCATGTGCCTCAGTCCTACTGGTCTTGTCACTTTTCTCCGTATTTGATAAGTTCATGTGTAAATTTACATATCCGTAGCATTGAGTTTGCGTCCTCTATGTGCTTATGTTTTGGTCACCACAGCATTTTGAGGCTGCACCATAAGTCCAGCTATTATTGTCATGAACCTTTCATGGTTGCTAAGTTCTGTCAAGAAACCTGTGATGATTCTTTACAAGGCTCACTAATCTGTACTGTATTATAATATGCGCTGTACAAAGTTACCTGTACGAGCGGGAGATCAACTCTGTCGATGACAAAAAAAAAAGTCAATGACACATCCCACTTATTGCCGTCAAGGCGATCCATGTGGAAAAGGAACACGCTGTGAGACTTTGCCGTACCTGCCATCGTGAAGCTCATGTTCGCCAGTCCTCAGAGTTAGTGAACGACTACTCCACCAATGCCTTGCCTTCAAACCTATCTGGCGGGTGCAACCCGAGTCTGGACTACAGCCTTATAAGGGTGCCGAGATTGCCATGGAATCATACGCTCAGAGCTCCAGTTCTTTGCAACCCTGTGACTAAGAGCATCTCCAGCCGCGTCCCCCAAAGGGTTTTGGGGCGCGCCGGACAAAAAATGCGTTCCAGCCGCGTCCCCAAAGCCCATTTTTGTCCGGCGCGGCCCGATACGGTGTCCGGCGCCCCGAGCCCATCCCCGTCCCACAGGGGACGCATCGGGGACGCTGGACACAACGAAAAGCGAGGCGGGCTCCCACATGTCGGCGACTATTTGCATAAACCGTTGGTTCGCGCCTCTTTTCTCGTCGCTCCTTCGTTCCTGCGCCTCCCACCCCACCGCCGCCGCTGGATTTCCCGGCCGGTTGGGCGTCCGATCTCTCGCCGAGAGTCGGAACCGTTGTCGCGGCCGGGGCTCCCGCCGGTCGTGCCGCCGCCGCGCGTCGCCGGCGCGTCCCGCGAACGCGTCGTCAAATCCGCCCCACCTCCGTGCACGAAGGTGCTCGACGACTTGCCGGGTAGGCGCGATTGGCCGCTTGTTTGTTGCGTCGTCTCGCCTCGACGCAAATTTAACCATTGATTTTGCTTCGGCCATGGACATCGACGATGAGATGGTTGCCCCTGGCTGCCGGAGGACGAGCAAGCCTTCGACGACGACCTGCGGGAGCATTTGCCGATCATCGCGTCCCTCCGGGAATTGCTCGACGCCGAGGTGGAGAAAAGGAAGAGGCCGCGCCGCGAGGATCAAGGCCGGGAAGAAAGAAGTCGAAGCCCCGACGAGAGGATGGAGGGGCATGCCATGCCGCACAACGACTACCGCCTCGACGACGCAACACGAGCCGACAATTTTCGGCGCCGGTACAGGATGAGCAAGGGGCTGTTCATGAATATCCTCCACGGCGTTCGAGAGTTCGACCCCTACTTCAAGCTCAAGGTCGACGCCGTAGGCGTCCTCGGGTTCTCGTCGATTCGGAAGTGCACCGCCGCCATGAGGATGCTTGCATACGGAGCACCTGCCGATACACAGGACGACTACCTTCGCATGAGTGAGTCTACTGCCATTGAGTGCATGTACAAGTTTTGCCGAGCTGTGGTGGGAAAGTTTGGCAAATACTATTTGAGAGGGCCAACTGAGGAAGAGACTGCAAGGATCATGGCACAAAATGCTGCTAGAGGATTTCCTGGAATGCTTGAAAGTATCGATTGCATGCACTGGGCATGGAAGAACTGCCCGTTTGCTTGGCAAGGTATATACAAAGGCCGTCATGGATATTGCAGTGTGGTGCTTGAAGCTGTGGCAGATTATGACCTGTGGATTTGGCATTCTTTCTTTGGCATGGCGGGATCACACAATGACATCAACGTGTTGCAGCGAGTCTCCGGTGTTCGACGAGACTAGTGGAAGGGCATGCTCCACCATGCAACTATGAGATCAATGACCACTAATATACCAAAGGCTATTATCTAGCCGATGGTATTATCCAAAATGGGCCACTTTTGTCAAAACAATCTCGAATCCATCAGGTCTGAAGAATTCTCACTTTGCTACGCGACAGGAGGCTTGCAGGAAGGATGTCGAGCGGGCATTTGGTGTGCTTCAAGCACAATTTGCCATTGTCCGGTACCCTGCTCTAAGCTGGTCTCACGACCAAATGTGGGAGGTGATGCAGGCTTGTGTGATCATGCACAACATGATCATCGAGGATGACCGCAAGAATCATGCTAGGTCACATATTGGTCCCTATGAGTGTGAAGGCCCTCTTGCGGAGGTTGATCATGAGTTGCCTGCAGATTTTGCTGATTTTCTCGCCATGCACGCAGAGATCCGTGACAACAATGTGCATGAGAAATTTCAAGCTGATCTCGTTGAGCATTTGTGGAGGATCAAAGGAAATACCGTGGCACCTTGATGTAGCATCTACCCCTATTTATTATATTTGTTTACTTGTTTTATTATTTGTTGTAATTTAATTTGAAAACAATCCTCGCAAACATTTTTATTCATATGCTATATTTGATAAATGGTTCCGTGTTAAAAAAAGTAATTTAAATGTTTGGGGGCGGCGTTTGGGGGACGCTGCTGGGGAGCGACGTCCCCCAAAGGCGGCACGAACAAAACACGTCCCCCAAACGTTCAATCCGGCGCGGTTTGGGGGACGCTTTGGGGGACGCGGCTGGAGATGCTCTAACCATGTCCGGAGCGGGGAGAAGCACAATAAAGATGGTCAACTCTCTCGGACTCATCTCGGTTACGAAGACCGCCGAGGCACTTGGCATACTGAAACTCCTCACGCTCTTGTCGCATTGTGTCAAGCCATCGACATACACCACCTTGAGGAGAACGTGAAGAGCGCCATCAAGAATTGTGTGATGACCAACGAGGGTGATGAGGAAGACCCTGGTCACAAATGGCGTGGGCGGTCTCCACAACGCCTGTTTCTGCAAGATGGACCTCCTCCAGACCATTGACCGCGAGGCGGTGTTCGCATACACGGACGACTCTTGCATGCTAACTAGTAACTACCCGCTGATGAAGAAGATGGGTGCGGTGCTAGCGGAGAACCCTAGCTAGGGCAAAGCGCAGTGCGAAAACCTCGGTGTTCGCAAAGGTCAGCACGTTCGAGCAGCTGTGGTGAGCCAAACCATATCACCGAGTGCCCGTCGTATCCTCTATACCGGTTCGTGCGTGAGGAGCTAGTGGTAGTGTACTTGATCGGGGAGAAGATGCGGTCTCCCTAGCGAGGAGGTGGCGACCGTGGACAAGGTGTTCGTTGCCATGAACCAAGGCAAACACATCGACTTCTTGCTTGAGAGCATCAAGGAGTGGAGCGGTGAGCCTCTGCCAATGAAGTCGGAAGCCTCCACATGTGCAAATTAAGCTGATAATATGGTTGTTCCTTTTCTTCTTCACTTGAAGGTTGATATCTGCAACAACATTTTGAATATAAAGAAAAAATAACGCCAGGTTGTGATTCAAACAGGTTCAAAAGCAGGGTGCAAACTACATTCTTGCGAGAAAAGCCAGGGGTTACCAACAGAGATAGGAAAAATCACAAATAATAGTGCGTAATAAAAAGGGCATGAGAGGATATATATGACAAACGGTCAGCACATAAAAACTAAATCACAGAAACTAATTAAACCGATCGTCCTGATCCTTACATGCCAACTGATCAATTGAGTGGCACTAGCAGTATGTCTGCCACGCTCATATTCACAGGCAGCAGCCCAACTCAAGCAAAATCTGTTCAATTTCCGCGTGGGAGATCGATTGGCTTGTATTGTGATCAGTAGAAGCAGCCCAACCCAGCTTAACCCAGCGTTGTTTGAGTGGCTAATAAAATGTGCTGCTAGGAAGATAAAAAAGTAAGTATAACCCCGGAAGATCACCCATATTGCTGTAATCAAAACGGGCAAGCCACAAAAGAGACATGTCCAAGGAATCACAATACATGTGCCTTCCATAACATAGGGACAGACCAATTGTGCTACCAAAGATGATATCAGGAGGCTGTCTTAAGCGAATGTTATCTTGCGCTAAAATATTACTAACACATGTCTATAGACAGTTAAAGATGGGCACAATTAAGAAACTCGAATGTGATCACAGAAGATTCGCTGCGTACCAGCCAACAACTCAAACAAAAATAGTAGAGCACAAGTTTTTCTTCCTTGTCACTTTTCAGACAAGGGAGCAGCTTCTGATCAATCAATCGGGCACCAGTAGCTTGGGCTAGGAGAAGAAGAATGCACAAGTGTATGTTATGCCTACCCCTATTACATCAGTCTATGTCTAACCCTCTACCACCAAACCCAGCAACGCTCTCATTCAAAGGCAGCACTCAAACTCAACTTCAACACAGCAGATCTGTTGACTTGAACTCTAATCAGCTCTCATTATGGGAGGCCTGTTGACTTCAATTCTCAGCAGAAGGAGCTCGTGGGTAGATGATGTCGTAGTGATTACCCGTGTACAGCAAGGTCACACTCACAACTCCAGGACCAGTGTAGATATTATCTTCGGCAGATCCTCCTCCATTGAGTCGCTCCAATTTGAGAGGTACCTCAAGCGCTCTGACCAAGGCTGTCATCATAATATGGTCCGTAAACATACGAGCTGGAGTGACACGCCGAAAGCACCACTGTTTGTAAAGCAATGGGTCAGGTAAATGAGTGACTGTATGTCTGAATGGATGCATTAGAAATTCAGCACGAGGTAATGAAAGGGAAGAGATGCTGATACGGACATCTTTCAGACTGTAATTTTCGTTGAGCCCAGTAATAAGCTGTTCATACTCGTACGCGTGTGAGCATATCTGGATAGCTACTACTAATCTGAGGAAAACAAGAACTAAAGAATAAAATTTGTCAGAAACATGAATTATGATGAACTGAATGAAAGATAAGTTCAAGGGCGTTTTCTCACTGTCTTCCGTTGTATCGTAGGTGCTGAAGAACTTAAGAAGTTTCTCTTTACGGTACCTAAAAAGGGAAGATTTTATGTCAGTGAGATGGAAGGCGGCCATGATACTTTGATGGAATTGCAGCAAACCAAGCGAACCAAAAACCTGTTAGTTGATGCTATGCTGTTCCACCTGCCTTGTCTTTTCCATCTCATTACTTTTTTTATCAGTTTCTTAAATGCCTGAAAGAATCAGCAACCCAATAGTTCACATCTGATAATAATTACATATCATAGGTTACTCGAATGAGTTATGAAATATGGAATTGATAGCAAGATATTGAATAACACAGAACAAGTCTGAAAAGCATCAGTCATTAAGTACATACTGTAGCATAGTAGTTATGGATGAAAATGTTTGGTAACAGAACAATAAGGTGGCTACACCATAAGTAGCATGTCCGCATCGTTTTTGTTCAAACGAAACAAGCATACAATTCTATTCTTCCCCATTATATTGTCTCATTGTTCCTTTGCAAGTAGATTTCTCTTAAGGTTCATTGGAATTGGGTTGTTAACTTTACAGTAAACTTCGAATTCGAGTTTATGCCAACAGTATGTAAAACTCTGATGGCATGCCACTACTGTTAAGCAGTTGTGCATCTCCTGCAAATGGCAAAACAAAGATAGTGAGATGCCAGATCCAGCCTGAAGTTATGGTAACCTGAAGAGAATCATCCCTTACAAGCCTTTTTATCTCAGAAAAAAATACGGAGAAGGGGAGAACTTACTTTGTAGCTCCTGCAAAACTCAGAGGTCCATCCAAGATTTGTATGTTGCATAGACACTTTTTTTAACAGCATCAAGGAGACGGTGTTCCTCATATGTGTCCTGCCTATCAAGAACTTGCTCCTGTTGGGCATTCACATAAAAGAAATAGAATTAAATAACTAAAAATACATCCTGTGCTAATGAAAGGAGAGGAGGGCAATTACAAGGTAGGAAAACATGAAGCTCCTGTAGAAACACTCCCCATCTCCATGCACCGGTCTAAATCTCAAATAGACATCAAGATTCACACGAATAGCCATATCTTTAGTAACACGATAATTATTACCGACTTCAGTGATAGGAATCGTCTGCAGAAAACACACATATTTCAAATGTGATGGACATTTTGTTTGATTCCAATTTTCAGGTTTCCGTTTGCTTTGAAAATGTATGGAACCACTAACATGTATTTTAATTCTATCATTGATACTGATTCGATGTTGTTCAATAATAAAAGAAGAAAATACATCCATTAATTTCTGGTGAACTCAACATCACTACAAAGACAGCTCAGGTTCTATCAGACTATCACAAGCAAGAGTTAACATTCAATATAGTATTCCATAAAAGAGAACATCATCCCTCCGAACAGTTGATTGTACAGGACCATAAAGAATCACAGTATCATGTGATCTAGGATTTTGATCCTGATATTTCATGAACTTCTGTTTTGAATATAAGGCAAAATGGACCCAAACCTGGTGACCCACATGTTCCGAATATATTCTCCTTCCTTCTCTATCAACAATCTATTCAACAAGAAAAGTGGTTAAAATCCAGATATCCTGCCAGGCTTACAATTTTACCGAATTAAACCAAATATCAAACATTTCAAAACAAGAAACAAGGGAATAAGAAATGAATGTAATTAATAAAAAACAATGTAATAGTAACACCACAAAATGTGCGTCCAAAATTTCTTTGCTTTTGCCAACTTTTTACATGAATTATATTTGAGGCTTAGTTCCGGGTAAAAATCAACGAAATGGTGAACTTCTCCACAGAACTGCAGAGTACGTGGTCAGTGTTTTTGTATGTAAATGCCCAATGGTTTACAGAAATTATGTCCAGTTATGCAATCTCGAACAAATGTCTACATTAAATTTTCTGATAGCAACATTTGTTTAGAAAGAAAGTTCATATTTGATTCAAGCTCTGTTACCAAAATTTTGCAGTAATTGGGAGTTGGGACATGACCCCATGACCCCATGACTTCACCACATTTTACAGACTTCAAGAATTACAACAAGATCTGTTTCAAATACCATACCAGAGCCAGACTAAGACTAAGAGAAGACCGACAAACAACAAGGAAGTCTGTGCTCTTGGCAAAATCAAAAGGCCAAACTACTCCTACCATTTGTCCAAGATTCCTCCTCTACTCTAGGATGCCACGGCATCATTCTCTAACCAAGATCTACTGCCTTGATTACAATAACTGGTCCCGAAATTAAACATGAAGAAACAGATATCAAGAACACCATAATCCCGATTCGGCATTCCATATACAAAAATATGTTGCTGCAGGAATGCTCGATACACTCTTGGCCCAAAGATTCCGCTTCCGTTACTCTAAATCATCCCCAAGATTTCAATGTTTGAAATCCAGAACAATAAGATTGGCACACAAGTGCACGGACAAGCCAATAAATCGCAAGCGAGCAAGCAAGAGAGGCAAGATTCAGGCTATACCTTTCTCTTGCGGGTGAAATAGTTTTTAAACTTGCTCCAGAGCGCCTTCTTGGCGTGCGACGATTTCACCTACTCAAGAGAAACCAAGAAACGCTCAAGAGCGCACTCAAAGAACTCTCAAGAAAACACGAGATACGCGCCATCACCTGTTCCACCGGTTTCTTCTTCTTCTCCTCCTCCTCTCTCTCTGCCCATTGTATATGAGCCTCGTTGATAGCTGCCTGCTCTCGTACCAACTGTTCGAACACTAGCCTGGAGTCGAACGGCCGCCTCGCCTCCTTCGGCACCACCACCGGATGCCTCCACTTTACCCCCTTGCCCCTGCCCGTCGCGGAGCTTGACGCCCCGGCTCCGAATGCCGAGGCGCCGTCGGGGGAGGGGGTGGATGGGCTGCTTCCCACGGATCTTGGAGCGGGAGGTGCCAGAAAAGGAATGTCGTCGGGCCCGACCCACGCCGCAGCGGAGCTCGATCCATGGGTGCCGCGGCTTCCGCCTCCGGCCTGCGCATGGAAACGTTCTTGGGGTCGGTCGACGGGCGCTGCAGGGAGAGGTGACGGCGAGGAGGCATCGGCGCCGCCGTCGGCTGCCACAGCGCTCGGGGCCCCATCAGAGGGCGGAGTGGCGGCGTAGTACGAGTCCTGGCGTTGCCTGTGCCCGTGAACCGGTGCTTGGATGCGGTCCTCCGGTTCTATTCCTGAACCGGACTTCATGGCAGCGGGAGTAACTTGGTGCATACAGCAGAAGGACTTGTATGGTAATTCCGATAATGTGAGGGCGTGGAGAAGAAACGTGTCCAGGTCGTGGAGAAGAAAGTTTGACAGTTATTTATAGAGGTGGCATGGGATGAGTTTTTTTTTCCCTGAAGTGGAAACAACATTCCCATTAACCAGATTGCTCTGCAATATTGTTGGCAACTAAAACAGAGACAAAGTCTGGTGCCTCATCCTCCCAACCAATACAACCAGGTTTAGTTTGGCAACAAAGATTCACTAAAACTGAAGAAGTATTTCAGTGTATTTCTCTGTTTGGCAAAAAAAAAAAAGCAAGGTGTTTGGGAAATGCTGTTTTATCCTACCTTTGACTAGTTATTGGGTTGGATGCAAGATCTAGTTATACAATGATGAAACTGATCACCAGTGGCAAGTTCATACTTGTTGTGGGTATACTTCATGGGTGTACCATCGACAGTGCCTAGATCCGGCAAGCCCGGGTGGCCCACAGATGGTGATGAGGCATGTGGCCCATCGGGCGGCCCGATTGTCTGTTGATCCCGACGGAAGATGTCCGGCCCGGGAGCGAGGAGCCGGATCCGACCGACCATGAAGAGGAACCCGGATCCATGGAGGCCGGTTAAGGGACCCGGATCCGGTACGACATAGATGGAAAGGTGGATCCTTGACGTACACGGCAAGACATTGTACCGTAGTTAGGAAACCTGTATCCGGGTAGGACTCTCCATGTAAACCCTAGATCCGTGCGCCTTTATAAGCCGGATCCTGGGAGCCCTAGAGGCACAACCACAACTCATTGTAACAATGCGAAAGCGTCCAGATAATTCCAGACAAGCGCCAGTAGGCCCTGTCATCGTGCGGGTGTTCCGAAGCCGGGTAAATCGCGTACCACCATCCCGGTGCACTCCGCCCTATGGCCCCTACTTCTTCTCCCCCTCGTGAGGATCCCTCCTCCGAGGTACCGTCGACTAGGCAACGACGGTTGGCGCCCACCGTGGGGCTGCGGCGTCCGGAGGCCGGAACCGGGAGGGTTCCGCCATGGGAAGCTTCGACGACACCATCGGCTGTAGGGCGTGTCCTTTACGCCGGAAATCTGCCGATCGTCCCTCCGGATGAGTGCTCGGATTCCGGCTAAAACCGACCCCGTCAAGCTCTCCATCGTCCCGGTTGGCGGCATACACATCTTCATCGGGAAACCGTCGATTCCGACGGAAACCCACCGGTAAGTAGCGGCCGACGCGACCGCCGCCGAGCGGGACGCGGTCGCGAAGATCCGATTCGAGACGCGGGAACTTCCTAGCGAAGATTCCGCCTTAGATCTGAAAAAATCAAAACCCACCCAATCCGCCCCTGGGCAGGAAGTAAAGGTGGAAGACCAATGCAGATCCGCCTGGGTCTCCCAGGTGTTAGAGAAGCAAAGGTGTCACTTCGTGCACTTCTTGGCCCATACCGCCGGGATCGCCCCTCAAGAAGCCGGAGCTGGTCCCGAGCGAGGTTGAGGCCCGGAAAACAACGTCTGCTCCGGATCGGCAAGAGGTCTGTCGGAGAAAGCGGAGCTCCGGTTGAAGAGTCGATTTTGGGCAACCTAAGCCCAATTTTCGGAGACGCCCCCTCCATGGATACTGAAGAATTCGATCGCAAGGTGAAGGAATATGGATACGGTGATCAGCCCGAAGTTGAATCCGCCCAGCCTAAACAGGTCCTTGCAACCCTGGCGGCGCTGGATCAACGCGAATCAGAGGATGATAATACCTACTCCGACCTACAGCCTTCCCGTGCAGGATCTCCGCTATCGCGGGAGCGTCCGCACAAGGAAGTGCTATCCCCTGAAGAGCTGGTTGAACAAGCAGGCATGGAGGCAATCGCGCACTCGGCTATTCTCAACAAACCAATAACCCCTGACGATGCCGCAAATCCGGAAGCTCTAGAAGCGAGCAAGACGGAGATGCGGCAACAGCCCGGTAAGTTCGCAAGAACCGCTCGCGGCAATGCCGGATGAAAGGAAAGAAGCCGCGCACTTCGTGGAAAATTTCCACCAGCGGGAGCTTGAGGTTGACGAACAAGCTGGTAAAAGTCAAGGAACTCCGAAGCAACACTGGAAGGACAAGGTCACCGAGCTTCAGCAGGAGGTCGATAAAATCAGGCGGGATGCTATACCTTCCCGCAAGATCACTTTCGCAACCCCCACTGACAAACAGCCACTCGCAACTCCAAAGGATAACATCAAGAAGGCTGCGGAGATCTTGAAGAAAAAGACCGAGGAGATCGACATCGAATACGTTACGTACGCTCGTTGCATCAGCAATGAAGCAGACGAGCAAGGCGGACACTTCGCGCGAGGTTGGAATCCAACCCGGAGCTTTGTGTCTCTACTCGCGCGAAGGACGCCTACGACAATCGACATCACGATGACGAGTCGCGAACCGGATCCTCGAACGCGAGAAGGAAAACCAGAGAACACCCAAATCCAATCCCCATACCATCAAAGACGCCACCGTCAGATCCTAGAAAGGGGAAGGATGCGATGTACACTGGTAGGAACAAGTACCGGAATCCCTCTCCTCCACCCAACGGGTACCCGCGTCATCCGCTCCCTCGCCGCCGTAGTCCAGTCGGAAACACCAGGCCTCACGGTCCAGGTGGAATCAACATCCGCGACAACGAGCAGCCTCCAAGACACAAAGAGCGTACGCCGGAACCCCGCCGGAGTCGGAACAATGACCGAGAACCCGAGCCTAGGAGGAGTCGGAACGAAGAGCGCGACCCGGAGCCTCGCAGAAGCCGGAACGACGAAGGCAACCAGCACCATGGTGAAGGCAGCCATCGAAGCCGGAGTCAACATCGCGAAGGACGGGGAGACTCGGACGGTGGAAGCAAGAGGTCACATCGGCCCCCTCGCAGGTCTCCTTCACCACCACCCAGCGGTGGAGGCGGAGGAGGAGGCGGAGGCGGTGGCCGGAGATCTCGATCGCGTTCAAGGTCCCCCCGCCACGGCTCGCGTGACGCACGGGAACGTCTCAACGAATACAAAACTGATTACATAGGCCCAAAGTGCTTCGGCAGGATGATTCGAGAGGAACCAACGCCAAGGATGAATCTCAAGCTACCCGGAAATCTGAAGACCTATGATGGCACCGAAAGGCCGGATACCTGGATCGAGGATTACTATAACGCAGTAACCTTTGCCGGAGGAACCCCTAATATCGCTTGCCGCATGCTTCAGTTGTACCTTGTAGGTCCAGCCCGGATCTGGCTCAGCGACCTCGAGAAGAATTCTATTTTTGCTGGTTCGACTCTGAAGACCGCCTTCGAAAAGCACTTCAGGGGCACCTACAAAAGACCTGCCACAACAAGCGACTTACAGGCGTGTATACAGAAGAAGGGAGAAACATCAAGGAACTTCCTCACCCGATGGTTGGCATGCAGAAACAAGTGCGAGAACGTCGACAACCGCACAACAATGCACGCTTTCATTGGTGGCTTGCAGCGAGGAGGATTGCTGTGACACAAGCTAACTTGCTTGGTCAACGCAAACAAACTGACGTTGGATGACATGATCACCATCGCCATCGATCATACTGCCGCCGATGACGACGCAGGCGGAGATCTAGCAGCGACGGCAATTCCCCTGCACCAGCAAAAGAAGAACCGTGACAACGGTAACACCAGCGGCGGCAACAAGCGGAAAAACCCACCCGATGACCGAGAAAAGTGGCGGATCCGAGATGGTCGCCATGGCTTTCCAGCGCGGAGGTCAAGGAGGCGGAAGAGGCCGCGGTCGCGGAGGCGGAGCCGGCAGGGGCCAGCAGCGAGGTGACGAGGTCACCGCAGCCGGAGCCCGCGCACCCCAAACCTACGAGGAGTACAGAGACATGCCCTGCCTGGCCCATTTGGATCCGGCTACAGGGAAGTCCACTCACACCAACCGCAACTGCAAGTGGGTCAATGATCTAAAGAACGACCCGGAGGCACGATACAAGCGAGCCCGGAAGCACCGCCCACGCGCAAGGGAGGCAAGGGCAAGAACAAGGACAAAGAGGAAGACAGTTCCGAGGCGATGGATGAGGATGATAACTCACCGGATCCCAAGGCGAGGTCCGCAGTAAATCCAACCCATTCGAGAAAAAGAGCGTGGGGGCTTACCACACTTTCCTCGGAACCCCAACAGTCCGCGCTACCAAGTCAGCTACCCGGATCCCGAACGCCACGGTTCCGTGGCACGCGAGTATGTCGGTGGTCGGAAGTCCCGTGCACATTTGACGAGGAGGATCACCCTGCCATTGTGCCAAAAGAATGCTACGCCTTGGTCGTAAGTCCCCGCATAGACGGGTATGACTTCTCCAAGTGCCTCGTGGATGGTGGAGCCAGCTTGAACATCATGTACCTGGAGACTCTGGAGCGGATGAACCTTACCAAGGAGCAGCTTAAGCACAGCAACACTGAGTTTCATGGCGTGGTTCCGGGTAAGAAGGCGAATTCCCTCAGCAGCATCACACTTCCCGTGGCCTTCGGCGATGTTCACAATTTCCGCGAAGAGAAGATCACGTTTGAAGTTGTGCCCTTCAAGAGCTCCTACCACGTCATCTTCGGCGAGCCCACCTACCACAAGTTCCACGTGAGAGCGTGCTACATCTACAACAAGCTCAAGATTCCGGGTCCTAAGGGTATGATTACCGTATCCGGAGACTACAAAAAGGCTCATGAGTGCGAGTTGGGCGAAGCCGCCTTTGCAGAGTCTGTGATATCTGGAGAAGAGGCCGAAAGGCTACGAGCCACGGTGGATCCGACCGAAATGCGGACCACCAAGAAGCAGATCTCCGAACAGAAAAACTCCTTCGGGGCCGCGATAGAGACCAAGAAAGTCAACTTCAAGGAAGATGACGCTACCAAGCGAGGTCTCGATCGGAGCCAACATGGACCCCAAATCGGAAGACGCGCTCGTCGAGTTTCTCCGCGCTAACATGGATATCTTCGCATGGCAACCTTCCGACATGTCTGGAGTACCAAGGGAACTCGCCGAGCACTACCTCAACATAAACCCGGGGCTAAACCGGTGAAGCAAGCTATGCGACGCTTTGGAGATAAGAAGCGCCGCGCCATAGGAATGGAATTAGCAAAGTTACTAGAGGCAGGTTTTGTAATAGAAGTAATCCACACAGATTGGGTCGCAAATCCCGTCCTTGTACCCAAAAAGAATTCTGAAATACTAAGAATGTGCATCGATTACTCCGGCTTGAACAAGCATTGTCCGAAGGATCCGTTTCCCCGCCGCGCATTGACCAAGTCATTGATTCGACGGCAGGGGCGGAACTTCTGTGTTTTCTTGACGCATATTCCGGGTACCATCAGATCCGGATGAAGAAGTCCGACCAAAAGGCGACCTCGTTCATCACCCCATTTGGCACTTCATCTGCTATGTTACTATGCCTTTTGGCTTGAAAAATGCGAGTGCCACCTACCAACGTACGATGCAGCGGTGCTTGAAGGACCGGATTGGCCGGAACGTACACGCTTACGTCGACGATATCGCGGTCATGACCCGGAAAGGATCCGACTTGATCGGCGACCTTACGAAACCTTCGAGAATCTCCGACGGTACAAGATGATGTTAAATCCGCTGAAGTGCGTCTTTGGCGTCCCAGATCGGAAAACTCCTTGGCTTCATCGTCTCTAATTGGGGCATCGAAGTTAACCCGGAGAAAATCAAGGCAATCCTGTGCATTAAAAGGCCAACTTGTCTCAAAGATGTGCGGCGACTAACCTGGTTGTGTTGCGGCAATCGGCGAGGTTCGTCAGCCGTCTTGGCGAGAAGGCACTACCCCTGTACAAGCTATTGAAGAAGACAAACAAGTTTGTTTGGGACGAGGCAGCGGATGCAGCACTTCAAGGGTTGAAGGAAATACTCACCTCCCCACCCATCCTAGCAGCACCAGGAGAGTCAGAGCCTATGCTCCTTTACCTGGCAGCTACCAACAGAGTCATCAGCCTCGTCATCGTAGTGGAGCGGCAGGAAGAAGGACACGAGTATGGAGTCCAAAGACCGAGCCTACTACATCGGCGAAGTGCCGACAAAATCCAAACAAAGGTACCCTCACTTTCGAAGCTAGCCTATGGAGTATTCCCGGGTAGCGAGAAGTCTGAGACACTACTTCCGAGGAGGATCCAAGAATGCGGTCGTGAGCAAAGCTCCGCCGTCAACGATTCTCAATAACGCCGACGCAACAGGACGCACAGACAAAATGGGGCATTGAATTATCCGCCTTCGACATCAACTACAAAGCCGGGACCGCTGGTCAAATCCCAAATCTTGGCAGATTTTGTCGCAGATTGGACGAAGCTCCGGATGCAAATCTGGAGCCGGAACCAGAGACATGGGTTATGCACTTCGATGGATCCAAGCAGCATCAAGGCTCGGGAGCCGGAGTCACCTTGAAGTCCCCTACCAGAGAAGAAGCTGCGATGACGTTTTGCGGATCCACTTCGAAGCTACAAACAACATGGCGGAGTACAAGGCTCTACTACACGGACCGCGCATCGCTAAGGAAATAGGGATCAAGCACATTATCTGCTCGCGGAGATTCCGACCCGGTGGCACAGCAAGTAGCCGGAACCTGGAACGCAGAAATTCCGTCATGGCGGCTTACAGAGACGAAGTTGACGAGATCACCAAGTGCTTTCTAGGATACGAAGTCAAGTACGTCCGGAGAGACGACAACGCAGCGGCAGACATGCTATCCAAGCTCGGATCCGGCAGAAAACCAATTCCGCCCGGTATTTTCCTCGAAGCACCTACGGATACCCTCGGTGAAGGGCGCTAACCCGGAAAACCCAGATGTGGCAGTATCTCCGGCTAAAGAAGTGATGGCTATCATTCCGGCTTGGACGCAGCCTTTCCTGGACTACCTCATCGATCAAAAGCTGCCTGAGGACGAGGTCCTCGCACGTCAGATCGTCAGACGAGCAAGATCCTACACAATAGTTGATGGACAGCTCTATAAAAGAAGCGCAACAGGGGTATTTCTCAAATGCGTCTCTAATCAAGATGGTATTGAGATACTCAGAGAGATCCATGCTCGGGGATTGCGGGCATCATGCCGCTCCCAGATCACTCGTTGCAAAAGCCTTTCGGCTTGGATTTTACTGGCTCACAGCTAAAGAAGATGCTGATAAGTTGGTAAAAACTTGCCGAGGTTGTCAGTACTACGCTACTCAACCAAACGCTCCAGCCCAAGAGCTGAAGACCATACCTATCACCTGGCCGTTTGCAGTCTGGGGACTCGATATGGTTGGTAAGTTAAAAAGATCATCTCCTGGCGGTTTTGAATACCTCTTGGTCGTTGTTGACAAGTTCAAGCAAATGGATCGAGGCAAAGCCGATGAGAAAAGCCGACGGTGCTACGGCACTAAAATTTGTCTCGCAGACCTCGTGATGAGATTCGGCATCCCACACAAGCATAATCACGGATAATGGCACAAACTTCGCACGGGGAGAATTGAAGGATTATTGTGAGACAGAGAGGGATTCGATCTGGACCTTGCATCCGTGGCTCACCCACAATCCAATGGTCAAGTTGAAAGGGCTAACGGCCTAATATTATCGGGAATTAAGCCACGCCTTGAAGAACCGGCTGCGACGAGCAGCCTGGAGCTTGGGCCGACGAGTTGGAAGTCTGTCTTGTGGAGTTTGCGAACCACCCCTAACAGGTCAACGGTGGTTTACCCCATTTTTCCTGGTATACGGATCCAAAGCCGTGCTTCCCTCCGACATCATCCACGATTCGCCGCGAGTTTCCGCCTTCGATGAAGAAACGAAGCTGACGAGGCTAGACAGCTATCTGTGGACCTGATCGAGGAAGCTCGGAATTTAGCTGACCAGCGCTCCGCCATCTACCAGCAGAAGCTCCGACGTTATCACAGTCGTCGAGTTCGGAATCGCTCTTTCATGACAGGAGACCTGGTCCTCCGCCTTCGGCAGGTGAAAGACCATAAGCTGCAGTCTCCATGGGAAGGACCCTTCGTCGTTAGCAAAGTGCTTCATAACGGATCGTACTACCTTGTTGATTTCCAGAGCTGGAAGGACGGACCTGCTAATTGGCACCGGAAACGCAAGCGTGAGGATCCGGATGACATCTACGACGAGACGGATCGCCCCGGAACATCGCACGGCTACGTCCTTTCTACACTTAGCGTATTTTTTCCGAGTTACAAACTCGTAATAGTTATACATGATCAATGAAATAAAGCTTATGGTTCACTCTTTGAGTCTTTTACCTCCTTTACTCGTTCATTTTTAGATCATGTATGTTTTCCGAACTAAAACCGCGGAGCTGGATATTTCCGCCTAGGCGTGTATAAAAGTTGTGATTTTCAAAAATCGTCCTTTAGGACGTAAGCTTAAGTTTTTCGATTAAATTGTTATCCGTTGCGAACTCGTGGATTCCTAGTAGCGATTTCCGGCACCTATGCTTGGGGGCTTGTTTCCGCGGTTATTGACGGATTGCCATTGGGCTTCGTCGCCGCTGGCGAGTGTTTCCGGCTAAGGTCTTCCGGCTCGCGGAAGGTCAAGCGGGCAAGCCGGAAAACAACGAAGTCGGCACTTGCTTTCCGACACAAAACGAAACATGCACATAATATTAAAGGATAGCGAGGATAAGTGTTTCCGCCCCATGCATAGTTGTTTCGTCCCTAGCTACTTAAGAATTTAAAGTCTTATTACAAACCCACTTTGGGGCCAAAATGATGCAACTTTGTTTCATTGTTCAAACAGGAACTCTACTCGGAGTCCTCTTCTTCAGATTCCTGGTAGGCGGAGCCGTTGCCATCGCTGTCGCTGGAGCCGGCCTCGGAGTCATCACCAGAGCCTTCTCCGGAACGCTCGATGCTTGACCCAGAGCCTTCCCCATAATACTCCGGCTCGCCTTCCTCCTCCTCTGCATCGTAAAATCCCTTGGGCAGGTCGTACTTGTTATACCAGAACGAGTGATTCACCCGCCTCACAAACAACTGCTCGTATCCTTGGGTTTCCGAAAGGATGGCGCCCATGTCGGAACCCTTTGGAGCTCCGCGCGCAACATCCGCAAAGTTGAGTGCGGGGAAGTGAGCCTTGCGGGTGGCTAAGACCAGGGAGGCGACTCCGCGCGCGGAAGATTTCTGCCAATCCTTTATGAAGTCCGGCACTTGTTCCATTAGCTTGGTCATCGTGTCGATCACAGAAGTTTTGGCCTTCTTCAAAGACAGAGTCTTGGCGGTTCCGCGACAGGCTTCAAATAACGCGTCAATGGAAATCCGCGCTTCGTCGTATGCCTCCGTCCTCTTCAGATTCGACTCCTGTGACCACTCGAAGCCAAGGCTCGCCGTGGAAGAAGGAGGTCCGGTTCCGTTACGGAGAGAAAAGCATATGAGGGTAGTCGGAGCAACAACACGGAAAAACGCTTACGGAAGATAAGTTTGTCGATGGCCTCCGCCTCCGCTTCCAGAACTTTGTTTTTGGCCACCAAGGAAGTCACACGACTCTGGCTCTTCTTGAGTTTATCATTCAGATCCGCCAGGTCGCGGGCATGCTTCTCGGAGAGCTCCTTCCTCGCCTCATTCTCCTTGTCGGAGGATTCTTTGATGAAGGTCTTGAGGGACTCGTTCTCCGCTTCAAGCACCTTGACCTGGGCGGATAGCTCATCGAATGTGGAGTGCTTGGCAGTCTCTTCTGTAGGCGGAAAGTTGCACATATTATGCATCCTGAACAGTTATATCAGCACAAGAAATCAAAACCCGGATCTCGTACCATGAAGGCGGGTCTCAAGAAGCTGGATAGCCTTTTGGCTGTTTTCCGCGTTCCGACGCAGCCCTTCGATCTCCGTGATCTGCTCCAAGCACATGAACGCGTAGATCTTCGTGCAATTTCCGCGTGGTCTGAGAAGCAGAGAGGAGTTAGCCGGATATTTAAAGTCTTGGGGGCTGGCGAGGAATTCAAAGTCTTGGAGGTATAAAATTTTAAATTTCCGCCTAAGGTACATCATGAGAAAGCATCGGCTAACACATGTTACACGGAAATGTCTGACCCAATGCTTGGGGGCTAGTATTACCTGCCGCACTTCCTTGTGCTTGGCAAAAAACACTCTCAGACCGTCCTCCAGATCGGTGAGCTCTTGCATCTCCTCGTCTGGCTTCCCCCAAACTTTGTTCAGCATGGCGGAAACTTCCGCGTGGCGCCGTGCGAGGGTAAGCTTTTGCGAGACTGAGTCGGTCGAGGGTCGACCCGAATCGCGTTGGTGGCTTGAACGAGCTTTACCTTCTCCTCATATTCTTCCTCTGTGGGCTCCGCGAAAGTGGCGCCTGGTTGATCTTGCGGAGGAGCTGACGAGGAGGCACCTTTGGCGGAATCGCCGTGGTCAGCGGGATCTTCCGGAAGGTCATCAAGGTTGATGACATCCTTGGGATCCGGCTTGGAGGCAGACGAAGCTTTGGGTGGGACCTCCACCTCATGAGTAACAGGAACTGAAGCCGGAGACGGCTTGACCTTCTTCTTCAAGACCCTTGGAGCCTTGGGGGGCTGGCTTCCGGAGCTTCAGTAAAAGAAAAAAAAGGTATAAACAGCTAAGTAAGGGTTTGCTTGTGAAACCAGAACTTGGATCTCGGAAACAGGCACTTACCCGGATGGCTTGAAGAAGTGCTGGATGGCGGGCTGCCCCTTGTTGCTGGTGTTAATCAGCTTGAGGCGCTTCTTTTCGCCTCCGCTTCCGGGTAGCCGCAGTGCTAAGCACTTCGCGGGCGCGCTTAGCGGCGGGGCTGGAAGGAGCAGGCCTCTTCCTCTTAGAAGGGCGCGGAGCCTCGTGAGCTTCCGCCTCTGATGCAGCTTCCGGATCCGTGTTGCCGATGGAAGGAACCCAGAGGAGAGTTCCGAGTTCACTTTCTTCAAGGGCCTCGAGCTAATGCATAGAGTTAAACACTTAGACAAAAAGTTTGAATGCGAAGAAAAACAATGGACTAAAGTCAAGACGACGTACCGCGGTTCCGGAACCATTCATGTGAATGTCTTTGTTGCACGCGTGAACGTGAAGTTCACGCGGAATCTTGATGAGGAGCCGGATCCTCTTGTCGATGGCGTCGGCGGAAAGATTGTCTTTTGTGGCGCGCATTGGGTCGTCGCGCCCTGTGTAATGGAACATCAGGTGGCCCCTGTGTTGGAGCGGCTGGATCCGCTTGGTGAACCGAGAAAGGGTCAAGTCCTTCCCCGTCGGCCCCTCCTCCGTTAGCTTGCAGGACCCGCCCGACGGCGCGTGTGAGCTAGGGCGACTCGGAGAGGTGGGGGCGAGTACGACCATGCCGGAAGCTCGGTGGCGGGGCAGTTCTTGAACGGCGGCAATTTCCTTGTGCTCGCTCGGGTCGGAGACGTCCTTCAAGTAGAAGAAGCCCCCGGACCCGGTACCGCGCGGATTCGTGGTGGTCGGTGTGGGGGTAGACGCGGCCCGGGCGGATCATGAAGGTGATGGATCCGCATGTTGCTAGCTCGGTGGACTACCGGATCCTCTCCTTCTTGACAGTGAAGTAATGTTGGAACAGGGAGAGCTCGGGAGTTGCCCGGAGATGGCCCTCGCAGAGGGTAACGTGATTGCTGATCGCAAGCATGCTATTCGGAGAAATGTTATGGGGCTGGAGCCCATAAACCTTCAGGATCTCCAGGAAGAAGTCCGAAGGCGGAAATGAAAAGCCCCGCTCCACCAGTGCTTTCGTCAGCACCATCTCGTTGTCCTCCGGAGCTGGAGCTAAGGCGTTCGGGACTGATCTCCAGCTTCCGGGTTGCAGGAAGCCCTCCACCTCGAGGTTCTTCAGCTCCATCTCAGTGGTGGTGCAGGGCCACCATTTTCCCTTGGCTTCGCAGTCTCGTTGACGAGCCTTCGATTTTTGGCGACGATCTCTTCCGCCTTGTGCTCCGCTCGATCCGCCCGGAGGCTTTCTCCGGGTTAGCGTAGAGATCCCTTCAGCCTCTCTTGCCGAATCCTTTGAAGGATCCAGCCTGGACCGGGACGAAGGGTGGAGGGGCGGAGGAGATTGGGGTTGCCGAGGATAGGTTCAGAGGTTGGAGGCGGAGTCGTTGATGACATCCGAAGAAAAGACATTGGCGGAAAACATTCCTTAGTCGGATCCGAGTGTCTGCCAACCTAACGTTCATCCCTACCGACTACGGCGCGAGAATGAAGCTCGAGAACTCACCGTGATGGAGTCCGCGGTGGTCGGAGTCGCCGGCGACGAGGTTTTTGCGCGGTGGCTCGCTGAAGTTAAGAACAGGACGAACTCCGTGCGGCGGCGAAGCAGCTCCGGCGAAACTCCGGCGAGATTCCGGCACGGCGGAGAGAAAGCTCGAGGCGGCGCTTCGCAGAGAGGTAGAAAGGGGGTGAATGAGGATTAGGGGTCGACGGCGGATATTTATAGGCCGGTGGGACGAGATTCGTGCTCCGCATCCTGTGGTCGGAACGCAAGCGTCGCACCATTGGATGCGTGACACGTGTCCCAAACCCTAAACGGTAAAAATGGCTAGAGATAAGTTACCGCACAAATCGCGCGAAAATGGCGCCAGAATTGGCGGAACCGTTTGAGTCTTTTAAGGTTCCGGGTAATTGCGTGAAGATAAGTTGGCTCTCATTCGCAAGTAGGGGGTAACCCGGAAACGTATTTCGAATCGTCGATGGATGAAGTCCCGCAGAATGGGAGCATTTTCCGACTAAAAGTTGGGAAAAGAAGAAAATGTGAAGTTGGAGTTCTTCAAGTTTCTCCGCGTTACCAATATTGTCGGAGACCATGATGGACTAGCGAGGCGGAAACGGCAGGCGAAACTCGGAGAACTCTGGGGGCTACTGTTGTGGGTATACTTCATGGGTGTACCATCGACAGTGCCTAGATCCGGCAAGCCCGGGTGGCCCACAGATGGTGATGAGGCATGTGGCCCATCGGGCGGCCCGAGCTGCTGTTGATCCCGACGGAAGATGTCCGGCCCGGGAGCGGGGAGCCGGATCCGGCCGACCATGAAGAGGAACCCGGATCCATGGAGGCCGGTTAGAGGACCCGGATCCGTGCGACATAGATGGAAAGGTGGATCCTTGACGCATACACGGCAAGACATTGTACCGTAGTTAGGAAACCTGTATCCGGGTAGGACTCTCCATGTAAACCCTAGATCCGTGCGCCTTTATAAGGCTGGATCCCGGGAGCCCTAGAGGCACAACCACAACTCATTGTAACAACGCGAAAGCGCCCAGATAATTCCAGACAAGCAGCAGTAGGCCCTGTCATCGTGCAGGTGTTCCGAAGCTGGGTAAATCGCGTACCACCGTCCCGGGTGCACTCTGCCCTATGGCCCCTACTTCTTCTCCCCCTCGTGAGGACCCCTCCTCCGAGGTACCGTCGATTAGGCAATGACAATACTCTTTTACCAAACAAATTGGACAATATTCTTCTGCATGAATAGATACAACTCTCTTCAATCTTGTGGAAGCTAAAACTAGCAACAAGCAATGCTCAACAAGCGGGCAATCCGCGGGTCCAGCTTATATCCAGTGGCTGCTATCATTTTGCTAGAAATTTTGTGAAGGTAAAGTTTGAACATTGCCCTTGTGAGACAAATGTCATTGCTCGTGAGTGTCTAGACTGTCAATGACCTAGATGGATCTGGAAGAAAGAGGATGAAGGACACGACCCAATAAATGGTAGAAGGCCACTCCAGGAGGAAGGTGCTGACATCAGTCTAGTATGACGCGCGGGACTAGCTGTGACGTCCCGGAACCGGTACCATGAGGATTCCAGCGATCCTGCCAAAATCCGCACGATACCGATCCAGAGACGCCCTCCGACACGACGTGCGCGACAAATCACACATGTTATGCCAGAGGAATTAACACGAGCTGTAACATTACAACAGGATTACAATAGAGCCCACAAGAAACATATAATACAACAACGACTCCAACGAGTCAAGATACAAATATACAATACAAAGATCCAAAACATACAAAAGATCGAATGCGTTCGAGTACGGACAAGATACAAATTGGACTAAGAGTCATGAAGATAACCAGTAACGTCCATAACCCTGCCCAGGCCAAGCCGGAAGGGTAACCTTGCTAACGTCACCTTCATCGAACATAACTTCATACCTGCCCGGTTATGTCCCAAAGAAGCAGCAATAAGTACGGCTTCGTACTTAACAAGACTTGAAGACGTATATGCATTCGTCAACCAGTCGTCCTTTGTACTTGAGACACGCAGGGGACTTAGAGGACGCAAGAGGAACGTCATAGGCAATATGGTGGGGTTAAGCGGCAGCGCGCAAGCACTAAAAACTCATAGAGACACTCTACAACATTCGTCTAGCAGAGAAGGTTAGAGAGCGCATAAACTAATAGTTCTATACTCTGCAAACATAACACAACCGATGCGTACGCCCTTCGCAAAGAAGTATTGGCAAAGGCACTCACACGGTAGACAAGTTTTATTAAGTAACCGTTGTAGTAATGCTAATTACTACACAAGTTATTAACAGATTATTAGCAGCAATCATAAAGGTGTAAGTTGTTCTATGATCGAGCTATACAATTCCAAGTCGTCCATAACCGCGGACACGGCTTATCGATAAGTTGTACACCCTGCAGGGGTTGCCCAAATGTAACCATACGCATGCTCGACCCCAAAGAAATGACAGTGGAGTCTCACAACAAGATCGTTCCCAATGCAAGAGAAAGTTTAATGGGAGCAACCGAACTAAGCTACCCGTGACGAAGTTCGGCCGTACTCCGAGACGGACTCAGGGGTTTGCGCCGGCGGCTAGCCGTGCAAACCACACGCTTCGCTAAACGTCCCGCAAGGTACAGTACAGAATATAAACACCCGAAGGCAACAGGAAGTAAACACCCGAAGGCAACGGTAAGTAAAGCATGGCATACATGGCATAGGCAAATAAAACCAAGGTTGTGGTTCCCAATAAACAGACTCGAGGAAACGTAATGGGTGAGGGGGGTCCCGATAATCGTCTCCACGTACGGGTAGAGCGCTCAATCTCGGAACAGATAACAAGAACTCGGGTCCTAGGGGACATTAGCGAGTCAAAGTTCCGATGCTTTCGCAAAGGGGCTCACAGATGCCTCTGCTTACAATTTTAGTTGTTAAAAATTAAATAAAGCATGTGTATCTCCAACAAATATATCCATAAACCATGTTTCGTGATTCCCAATAGATAACCCGAGAAGATAACAACAACGGTAACGATATATAAACAACACTACCATGCACTACGACTCGCAAGGGCATACTCGATAACCAAACAACAGCTGTACGTGGTTGGTGGAGACAATATAAGCTGCTTGAGGTAACAAGTGGATAGGACACATGACAAGAACGCAACTCAAGGATAGCATAAGGGAGAAGGCAAAATAAAATAGGTGAGTGACTCCTGCAGGGACAGGAGTATAGGAAATGCTTGCCTGTTAAAGATTGCCGAGGAACATCCGGAGAACTTGTCGTATCTCACACACCACTTCGTGATCCTATCCGGAAAGAAGCAAATGCTGGAACACACAACGCATGCAAGTCTTACTACTACGGATAAATAAGATCCAGCATGATCAGGATGATATGCATGGCATGGCAGGAATGATGCGATGCACTTATCCATATTAATCGGAGTCGGAACCCCGGACAAATAAATTAAGGTTGGAGTTGCATTTCTACCGGCAAAGTTAATGTTGATTAGCATGGCATACCATGGAAGGGGTGCGCTACTTCAAAGTTAAACGGAGCGGGGAAACCCTAGTCGGCGTTCGAAATACTCCGCATGTCATTAGGGTGAAACATACACGATCATCGATGAACGACATGATGCGAGATGCAAACAGATGAATGGATGGCATATTAATGATCCTCATATTTTCCTGATCAATTTTCATATATAACACTTTGCATTTCGATAAATGGTTTGAAAGATATGATTTATGCAAGATTTGACACATATATGCAATTTTCAGAAAAAACAGGAAAGGCCTAGGGCGTTCTCACCGAGGGGGGATGAACCCTGGGTCACTGACGTGCGGGACCAGGGAGGCCGACGAGGCAGACTGACCGGCGTAAGGGGCCGGGGTTGGTTCACGAAGGCGCAGGGGGTTTTCGTAAAAACATCAAGATTAGGGGCTGCGGGTTCACATCAGGAAAGGATAGGGGCTTTTCACAAAAACGTCCAGATCTGGATCTGGCAAACTTTTCTCACCGAGGTTGGATCCAGCCGCACAGACTGGTAGGTGGGGGCCGCGACGCCAGCATGGCGCCAACGTGGCAAACCTTGCACGCTCGTTCCTGTCGAAACTGAACTTGTTCAGTAGAGGGGCGCGACACGGTGGCAGGAAAACCGACGACAACATCCACTCGCGGCGGCGCTGCGTGGAGAGAAGAGAGGAACGGGAGGCTCACCCCCAGG
Source organism: Lolium rigidum (assembly GCF_022539505.1). NCBI lineage: Eukaryota > Viridiplantae > Streptophyta > Magnoliopsida > Poales > Poaceae > Lolium > Lolium rigidum. Next base: position 123,153,992 of record NC_061509.1, read on the forward strand.
GTCTCGACAGCGAGACGGCGAACTTGGGGAGGACGGGGAACCAACGGGGAGAAGGTGGCCGGAGGTGAAGCAGACGGTGGCGTCCATGACGGGGGCGCCGGGTCGAGCACGGACTGGCCGTCTCCAAGCGAGGCAGGGCGGGGGGGGGGGAGTGGTGCACGGGGATGTGCCTTGGTGTGCTGAGCTCGAAGGTGGAGGCGCGGGTCGAGGGGAGAATCGAAGCAACGCCGGCGGCACCCATCTGTGAGGGACATGGAGGGGTCAATGGCGGGAAAAACGAACCCGGAAGAAAAACGGAAGACGAGTTGTCTGGGAGACGCGTGAGGTTACGAGGAGGACGAATATGGGCTCGGTTCGGCTGGAGGAGGTCGGACAGCGCCGAAGATGATGAAGAACTGTGGCGGCCGCACGGATGTCAAGGGAGAAAACGTCGCACAGGAGGCCTTACGGGTTGATTCCTCGCGCCAAGGGGAAGAGGAGAACGAGGAGGTTCTCGAGGTGGTCACAGATCGACGAGGGGAAGACCAGAGCGGCGGCGCCATGGCGAGGCCGACGGTGGCGGGCGGTGGGGTTTTTCCCTTCTCTGCTTTTCTTGGCGTGGAGGAAAAGAAGATGGGAGGGGAAAGGAGGGAGCGTGGTTGGCGTGGATGAGAACGGCAGCTGTGGTGCGTGCTAGATAAAGCGAGAGAGGAGGGGAGCAGGTGCGGTTGTCCAGAGAAACCATGACGATGGCGTCGGGCACAGCTGGGGTCTCACGCGCGTTGCGTGCCACAAGACGACGACGAGGAGCGTCTCCGCTCGTTGAAGCGGTACGGTCCAGGGAGAGGGAGAAAGAAGTGGGCCGCCGGTGGAAGGAGAAAAGGGGTTGGGCTGAAAGGAGGAGAGGGAGAAGGGTTAGGGTTTTGGCTGGAGAGGCTCCGGCTGGGCTAGGTGGGCCGGGACTGGGGCTGCCGGTTGGCTGGTTTGGCTTGGCAGGCTAGGGAGAGGCTTCTCCCCCTTTTTTTATTTAAAAGTTTCTCTTTTATTATTTGCTATTTCTTTTAAAGCCATTTTGAATAGGTTATATATAGGAGAATAACCAGAGAAAAATATATTTTCATTTGAGATAAAAAGAGGGGATTAGTTTTTAGCAATGAAATAGGGTTTAGTAAAATAGTTTTGGAGTTCAAAAATATGCATGATGCCATGATTATGCATAAAAGTGAAATAACAAACAAATCTATTATGGGGATATCCGGGGCCGTTACAATCGACACCACTAACAAGGGATCGCGCCCCGAGATCCCACGCCAAGGTACGGGGGGAAGGGAGGTGAACTATCGGATCTTCTGGCGACGTGTCGATCTCCTCGACACCACTAACAAGAATTGTTGCTCCATGTAGAACGGTCGATACCACTAACAAGAAGTCGTTGTTTCGTGGTTGATGATGCACTTCCGTCGGGATGCTCCGAAGATCGGACCTATTAGTATATAGGCAAAGATCGTCCAACCCACGTCAGAACCTAAGACTCAGAGAACTCGGATAAGAGAGAAGACTCAAAACTCGCAAAGGTAAGAGGAGAAATAATAGGGGTAAGGAGAAAAATCAGAGCTAGCCAGAACTATCAAACGAATTTTAGCAAATAGATTTTGACACTACGTCTGTTGGCAAGGTTATCCTACAGGCTGGACTAGTGGGGTAGTGTCAACCTGGGCTGTAATACCAACTTGTGACGCTTCGGAAACGGTACCATGAGGATTCCAGCGATCCCGCCAAAATCCGCACGATATCGATCCAGAGACGCCCTCCGACACGACGTGCGCGACAAATCACACACGTGATGCCAGAGGAATTAACACGAGCGGTAATATTACAACAAGATTACAATAGAGCCCACAAGAAACATATATTACAACAACGAATCCAACGAGTCAAGATACAAATATACAATACAAAGATCCAAATCATACAGAAGATCGAATGTGTCCGAGTACGGACAAGACACAAATTGGACTAAGAGTCCTGAAGATAACCAGTAACGTCCATAACCCTGCCCAGGCAAGCCGGAAGGGTAACCTTGCTAACGTCGCCTTCATCGAACATAACTTCATACCTGCTCGGTTATGTCCCAAAGAAGCAGCAGTAAGTACGGGTTCGTACTTAACAAGACTTGAAGACGTATATGCATTCGTCAACCAATCATCCATTGTACTTGAGGCACGCATGGGACTTAGAGGACGCAAGAGGAACGTCATAGGCAATATGGTGGGGTTAAGCGGCAGCGCGCAAGCACTAAAAACCCATAGAGACACTCTACAACATTCGTCTACCAGAGAAGGTGAGAGAGCGCATAAACTAACAGTTCTATACTCTGCAAACATAACACAACCGATGTGTTCCCCCTTCGCAAAGAAGTACTGGCAAAGGCACTCACACGGTGGACAAGTTTTATTAAGTAACCGTTGTAGTAACGGTAATTACTACACAAGTTATTAACAGATTATTAGCAGCAATCATAATGGTGTAAGTTGTTCTATGATCAAGCTATACAATTCCAAGTTGTCCATAACCGCGGACACGGCTTATCGATAAGATGTACATCCTGCATGGGTTTCCCAAATGTAACCATACTGTAAGGATATTTTACCCTTATTCATTATTTTGGTAACAATGACACCGTGCTAGAGTATTTGGTGTAATACATGTCTATGGGATTATTCCCAGGTATTAGCCAAAGAGGTATAATGGTGTATCAATGGAAGACCCCCCCCCCCCCACTTCGATGAAAATCAAGAAGGCTTTCTTCAGCACCTGACCGGCCAGAGGCCCGATCAGACCGGCCCTGGCACCAGCCAGCTCTGCGCCGACCGGCCCCTCGACTGGTGCCAATCGGGGCATGTCCAGTAAGCAAGCTGATCCCTCTCGGTCGGGGCCCGGTCCCAGGCCCGGTCTGGACCGGCTTGGTCCGGTCATACGCCCGGTCGGATCGGGAGCGCCGACGCCAACCGAATCCTGCCCTGACATAAACCGGAGGATGTACTTTGGGACAATTCCCTGCTCCGGTCTCAGCTCCAGTTTGGACCGGCAAGTCCGGTCACAGGCCCGACCTGACCGGCCCCTGCGCCGGACTGTCCGGTCTCAGGTCCGGTTGACCGGTGACAAGGTATCGACTTGTCAATGCCTACGGATTGTAGACTAGGGTTTAGTTGGAAGTAGAGGGCAAGTAGATCTCGAGGGTTCAGCCGGAAAAGTACTCGACTGCTAGAAAACTAGGGTTGTGTTGACAATGAAATCGATCCCTTCTTTCTCCCTCGACTCCCCCTTATATAGGAGGTGGAGTTGAGGATTTCGTGATGTACAAGTTACGAAGTCCGGGAGACTCTTTGAGTTCGTCCCATAATAGTTACAAATCATTATTCCTAATACAACTCTATCTTTCCAAACTAACTCTTAATTGGGCTTCCGGGCTTCATAAACTTCGAGTCGTGGGCCTTCAGTAAACCCCGGGTACTATCTTCGGCAGACCCATTGGGGATGCCTATGTCAGCAGCCCCCGAGATTTTGCTTGAATCGAAGAATCATGGAAAATCTCCATCTTTACAATTAACATATGATTTCTTCGAGTTAATAAATAACTTTCATAAAACAATCGTATATTGTACAGGGATAATGGTAGTTGGGGCTGGTTCATCTAACGGATCAGGTACCAGTTAACTGCTCTTGTGGCAATCCAGCAAAAACCTACTTCAAGATCACGTCCCTGGACATGATCTCGGGATACTGGCGTAATTCGACATGTGCCGCTTAAGGTCTTACCAGATGTAAAATTCTAGTTATGTTTTATCGGGTACCTAACGCGTCCGTTAGGATTTTTCTTCGTATCTGTTGATACGGAAAAAGTGCAGAACGCAGTCAGAGGCGATGCCACGCCTCGCAGGACAGATCCCGGGGTTTTACCTTCGCAAAGTTCTGCGGCATTCAGAGATTAAATCGCGACTGAGGCGCTCTGAAAATATATGTCGAGTGCCTTTTTCGGCTGCTGGAATAGCACATTTATTCGAGTCAACGGATGACTTGTATTTTGTTTATTTTGTCCTCCCGATGGGAGTATATGAAGAGTTACTCCATAACTCGAAATATGCTCACTATGTCTTTTCTAATCTTATCGGGTACGCAAACAACGTTCCCGATGGGAGTAGCCCCCGAGGCTACAGCCAAGTGCTTGTACTTGGTTGTAGGCTCACCTTTTTAATGTTGCTATCGCTATATTGTCAACTTCTTTCATTGCTTTCATCTTTACCGGGTGCGCGACCAGCGCTCCCGATGGGAGTAGCCCCCGAGGCTACAGTCGAGTATTTATACTTGGCTGTAGGCTCAACTTTTGTCGGTATGAACCATATCTTTATCAAACTCCTTAAAAAAGTAGCCCCCGAGCATTTGAGCAGAAACTTGTATTTGATCAAAGGCTCTCGAAGTTACTTATGATGCTCCTCTGCCGCCAATCTTCAAAACACCGCAGTCGAAGTTTTTCTTTAAAGTGACATCAACGCTGACGATGGCCACGATCACTGTATCGGGAAAACGCGAGTCCTATCCCCGTCACCGACTCGTGGGGCCGAAAGTCTGCGGTTTTTGACACGTTACGCAAGTGGGGGACACACGTCCTCCGCGTTTTCTGGCACGCGCACTATGGCGCCTGTTTAGTTACCTCCAAGTAAAAATACTTTTTTACCCCTAGACACACGTGTAATTCATCAAATCCATTCCCCCACCATCCAACGGCGCGACGTTTCGCTTGGCTTGCTATAAATACTCTTCTTCTTCCTCCTGCTATCCCCTTCACTGCGCCGCGCTCATATCCCCTCTCTGTCAAAAAACCTCCACTGCAACCAAAAAAGCTCCTGCGCTCATCCGCATCCTCAATCTCTCCAGCGCCATTGATGATGCCACCGCGGGCGAGGCTCACAAGGCACAGCACTCCTGAAGCAAGCATGGCGACGCAAAATCTGGAGGTTTCCGAGTGGGAGAGATCTAAGATCTCAAATCAAGACGAGAACTTGATGAAGAAGCTTGGCTTGACGAAGAAGGAGGGGGCGCTGATCTTCCCCAGTGAAGAAAGCTTTCCGACGCCTCCCATCCAATATCGGGTAACCTTCGTTGACCACCTCATCCGCAGTCTCTCCGCCCCTATCCATGAATTTCTTCGTGGATTGCTTTTCGTTTATGGGCTGCAGCTGCACCAGCTGACTCCCAATTCTATCCTCCATATTTCTATCTTTATCACCCTCTGCGAGTGCTTTCTCGGGACCCAACCGAATTGGGCCCTGTGGAAACGCATTTTATGCATTCGCCGCAATAGCTCCCACAACATCGCCTACAATATAGGTGGTGTTGTTATCTGTGTCCGTCCTGACGTCGATTATTTCGACGTCAAATTCCCCGACTCCGTCTAAGGGTGGCGCAGGAGATGGTTATATGTCTGCGAGGAATGCTCCAACTCGATGGAATACAACATCACGCCCTTTGATGGCAGCGCAAAAATTCTTCGACGCCGATCCTGGGATGCAGAAGCCACTGAAGAAGAAAAAATGGCGACAGATGCACTGATGAAGCGTATCCACGAGTTGCATAATACCCGAGGCAAAGAATTATTGGGTATTCAGATTACTGCGCATTTCCTTAGGATTAGGTGCATCCTCTGCAGGCTCGCAAAAACCCTCTGTGGCTGTATGCTGGCGATAAAGACGTTGACCGCATATCCAAAGATCTCTCTGTGAAGGATTTGGAAAAGCTTGTCCGACGTGTTTCATTGCTAAGCAAGAAAGATTCGGTTCCATCCTCTTGCTGAGTGGAGCCGTACACCAGCGCCAATCCCCTTCCCAAGGAAAATGACTTGTCCTCTCGCGATTTTGTTCTTTCGACTACTATCTTGCATAAATTGTCTTCCCGAGTTTTTATTGTTTCGACTACTATTTTTCTGAATTTTTTGTTGATGATTTTCGTCTTCAGAAACACCAAGTTTTGTCCTCCTTGCCTCCCCTTCCTGAAGGTGGCGAGGTTGATGAACGTACCGTCGTTACTGACGACACACAGGGTACTTCTCGCCCTGAGAGTGAAGTCGTAGGATCTAAAAAATCCGTGGCTTCCTCTGAAAGAGATACTGAATCCGATGCTTCCGAGACGATACACTCTCTCCCTTCCGCTGTTTCCCCAAAGAACAAGAGGAAAAGGGGTGATATCGAAGACTCCGGCACCTCTAAACCCGGCGGGTCACCTGCCGAAGAAAATACTCCCGATGAGGAGGAGGAAGCCTTCAATCCTTACGAGGATGCCCTCGTTAGCTCGTAGCTACCCTGCCTTCTTTTTATATTTTGCATACTATTTGTATATTTTCTCATACTTTCTTTTGTGGACAATGGCGAAGAAGAAGAAGAACCTGCTGCCAATGTGACTGCTCCCACGAGCACGTCACAAACTTTGGTTCTTTCGGAAACTCGTCGCGCAGCGGAGGAAACTTCGCCTCCTCAACAAGATCTGGAGATGTCGACTCCTGCAGCCAGCCCCCGAGCCCCCTCGCCGAAGAGAGCGAGGGTTGAACTTGGCAAAGAACCGGGCCTCTTAACCGGGAGCTCGATGACTCCTCCTTTGGATGATGTAAGTATCCTTGCAACTATTCTATCTTCTGTCGACTTTTTCTCCTCTTAACCTTTCTCGCAACTTTCTTTTGATCAGCCTCTGATGAAGGAATTCATTCGTCTTGGTACTCAATTCATTGGGTACCGTGACACTGTCGATAATTTGAAAGGTACACCTTTCTATTATCTTTATTTTTCATGCAATGATCTATCTTGTTGTATATCTTAACACTTCTACCATGTTCCCTTCCGCCAGAGGCTCTCGCCAAAGCTAACAAGCGAGCCGATGACTTCACCAGCAAGCCCGAACAGAGCGAGAAAGCTCGCGAGAAGGCCGAACAAGACGCTGCCTCTGTTGGAGATCTTCGGAAGAGACTTCATCAAGCTGAAACCGCCTTAAGCGAGAATATAACTCAACAAACTGCTCGCGAGGAAGATATCATTGGCCGCCTGGAGTCGCAGAAATCGGCGCTTTGTCAGTAAGTTAATTAATCCCTTTGCTCGGATCCCTTCCAAGATTAGCTCTCCCTGTATTTGTTGATAACCCAAAATTTGTTCCGCAAGCTTTCGCCATCTTCATCCCATGTATGAGTGCTTCGTACTCCGCCTCATTATTGGATGCGTTTGGAAACGTCATCCGCATCACGTATTTCAGCTTGTCGCCTTGTGGTGATACTAGTATTACGCATGCTCCAGCTCCTTCTAGCCTCTTGGACCCGTCGAAGTTCATGGTCCAGGTTCTCGACAAATCTGGGGGTCCTGTATTTTGCAGCTCCATCCACTCTGCGACGAAGTCTAGTAAAATCTGCAACTTTATTGCTTTTCTTTTTTCATATGTGATGTCCCGAGGGGAAAGCTCTATTCCCCAGAGGGAGACACGACCCGTAGCTTCTGGGTTGTTTAATATATTGGATAAAGGCGCCTCATTGACCACTACTATCGGATGCGCCGAAAAATAGTGTCGCAGTTTTCTTGCGGTTGTGAATACTCCATATGCTAACTTCTGGTACTGCGGGTACCGCTGTTCTGAAGGCGATAAAACTTCACTGATGAAGTATACCGGCCGCTGGACTCCATGGAGTTTTCCTTCTTCTTCTCTTTCGACCACAAGTACTGTGCTAACCACGTGAGGCGTGGCTGCGATGTATAACAGGAGAGGTTCCTTTTCCTTGGGCGCCACCAATATTGGTGGTGTCGAGATTGTGCGCTTGAGGTCCTCAAAAGCTCTGTCTGCTTCTTCGTTCCACTCGAACTTTTCTCCCTGCTTGATCAACGCGTAAAACGGCAACGCCTTTTCTCTCAGTCTGGCGACGAATCTGCTTAAAGCTGCGACTCGCCCAGTCAGCTGTTGTATCTCCTTTAACTTTGTTGGCTTCCGCATCGTCACGATGGCTTGAATTTTCTCCCGGTTGGCCTCGATTCCTCTTGCTGACACCAGAAACCCGAGGAGTTCTCCCGCAGGGACGCCAAAAGAGCACTTCGTCGGGTTCAGCTTGAGGCAGAACTTGCCGAGATTGTCGAAAGTTTCCTTGAGATCCTCGATCAAGGTTGACCCCTTCTTTGTTGTTATGACAACATCATCAATGTATACTTGAACGTTCTTGCCGATTTGTGTGGCAAGGCACTTCTGCATCATCCGCTGATATGTTGCTCCCGCGTTTTTTAACCCGAAGGGCATTGTTCTATAACAGAACACGCCATAAGGTGTTATGAAAGCTGTTTTGACTTCATCTTCTTCTTTCAGTCTGATCTGGTTGTAACCAGAATATGCGTCCAGGAAGGAAAGACGTTCAGAGCCTATCGTGGAGTCGATGATTTGATCGATGCTTGGGAGGGGGAAGTGATCCTTTGGACAATGTTTATTGAGACACGTGAAGTCGACGCACATGCGAAGGACCTCTGTGTTTTTCTTCGGGACCAACACTAGGTTAGCTACCCATGTGGCTTCTGTATGTAACTCTTGGATAAAGCCAGCTTCTCTGAGTCGATTGATTTCTCACAGCATAGCTTTGCGGTTCGGTTCCGAGAAATGCCACAAAGGTTGTTTGATTGGTCTCGCCATTGGATCCAAGTTAAGGGGGTGCTCGCCAAGTTCCCTGGGTACTCCTGGCATGTCAGCTGGACACCATGCGAAGATTTCCCAGCGCTCACGGAGGAACTCGACGAGCGCGCTTTCCTATGCGAGATCCATGTTTGTTGCGATAGCTGTCGTCTTCTTGGGATTTGTCGGGTGAATCTGCACCTCCTTGGAATTTTTGGATGTGTCGAAAGTTGGCTCTTTTAGCGATCTCCCTCCATCAGGCAACATGTCATAATCGGTTGTTAGCCCTGACGCCATATACTCTGATTGCATCCCGAAAGTTTCCGACGGTCGATGAAAATCCTTGTCGCACTTATCAGCTAGCGCGAAACTGCCTTCACTGTGATTGGGCCCTTGGGTCCAGGGAGTCTCCACAACAAGTATGTGTAATGTGGTACCGCCATAAACCTGGCATACGCGGGTCGTCCCAACAAAGCATGGTACTGTGATGGGAAATCCACGACTTCGAACTCCAACCTCTCTATTCTGTAGTTCTCTCGGGTTCCAAACTGAACGTCGAGATTGATCTTCCCCAATGGATAACTCGGCTTGTCCGGTGTGATACCATGGAAACGCGTGTTGGTTGGTTTCAAGTTTGCCAAGGTTATGTCAGCTTCCTCAATGTATCTGCATACATGAGGTTCAAGCTGCTGCCTCCATCTATGAACACTCGTGAGACGTCGAATCCTGCGATCACCGCTGGTAAGATCAAAGCTGATTGCCCTGGTCGCGGGACTTGCTGCGGGTGGTCCGCTATGGTGAATCCGATGTCCCGTCCCGACCAATTGAGGTACTCGATTGTTGATGGAGGCATCTTTTCTGCCATGAAGACTTGCCGCGAAATTACTTTTTGAGCTCTGTTGGATGGTCTGGCCTTCTGAATCATCGAGACCACGCCATTGGTGTCAATATAAGGAGGTGGGTGTGGCGCTGCCGCCAACTCCAACTGGTGTCGATTTTCGTCCGTGATTGCGGGAGGAGGTGGAAGATGTATCTCACTCCTTGGCCCCTGGGGGTTTCTATTGGCTGCTTGCGTGCTGGTGTGTCCTGCATATCTGTGTAGTGCCAGGAAAGTTCGGCAATCCTTCTGTAGATGCCCAGACTGCCTCTTCCCGTTATTGTCGAGAAAGAAGTGCATTTGGCATGGCCCGTTCAAGAGATCTTCGGGTGACACATACGGACTTTGGAACCTCGGTCCTCTATTTTGCATGTTAGGACGGGAACCATCCTTGTAATCGTTGCGCTGCTCACTACTCTTTTGATAACTATCTCAACTATTTCCTCCACTGTTTCCTTGGAAACCAGCCGATATTTGGCCGGGAGCATCATAATCTGAGAACTGGCGAGAAAATCGTCGTCTATTTTGAAAATTTCGATTACGCTCATCCTCAGGCGACCTGTGTTGTTTGTTGTGAACATCATCTTCTCCATCTGCCCAACGATTCGCTATTTCCATGAGTGTTGCTATTGTTTTCGGGTTGGTTCTTCCCAAATCCTCGACAAAGTCCCTCCTTCGAATTCCAGCAACAAATGCATCTATTGCTCTCTTGTCAGATATGTTTTCTGCCGAGTTTTTGATGATGTTCCACCTCTGGATATACATCCTCATTGGTTCATCATACTTTTGTCAGCATGCCCTTAGCTGCTCCAATGACGCGGGTTTCTTGCACGTGGATCGGAAGTTCTTACAAATATATCCTCGAAACTTTCCCAGTTGTCGATGGAACCAGCTTCTTGATCCATGACCGCGCTGCTCCACTCAAGTGCACTTGGATGCTTTGCATGGCTGTTGCTCTAGTTCCACCCATTAGTTTCACTGTCTCCAGGTAGTCGATTAACCAATCCTTGGGATCTTGCAGGCCATCGATTTTTTTGTAATTGTCGGGTAGCTTAAACCCGGATGGAACCCGAGTTTTACGAACTCGCCTCGTGAAGCATGGGAGCCCACAGATATCCTCTTCGTCAACCTCTGGTGAGTGCCGACGTTCTCTCCTTTCTTGCCGCGCTCTGTCGACCCTTGCTTGTGTCGCTGTATCTCTTGCTCCACTCGTTCTCGGAGGGTCTTGCACTACTACGGTAGGTCGTGGACTATTTTGCCTTGCAGATTCTTCGGGAGGCATGCTTGTACTTGCAAACGCTGTTCTCATGGCTCCAACTCCTGCCATGGCCATGTTATACAGTGCTTCTCTTGGATCTCCGGGAGGTGGCCTGGACGCCAGGATAAAAGCTTGTGTCGCCATATATCCAGCTTCTGGTGTCTTTGGAATAATATTCCCCCTTTATCCATCGACATAAAGGACATGTCGAGGTTTTGGACTAGGTTCTCCCTCTCGGCTTCAGGTATATGCTGCAACTGAGACCTTGCCCTATTACGAGCTGCTCTCTGACTATCTCCTCCCGAAGTGCCTGATTGTCGACTTAACTCAGCTCTTCGCCTGCTTGACTCGGAAGCCGCGGCTTGCCTCCTATCCAGCTTAGCTTTCTGTTTTTCAAGTTCTCGTCTAGCACGGGCGAGTCTATATTGGCATGCTTGCAACTCTTCAACTGTGGCGGTTACGGTCATTGGTTCTGTGCCATCAATAGCTCTTGCGACTCTGTCCCAAACTGCTTGCGGAAATTGTACCATCTGTCGTGTTGCAGGTCCGACATATTTGGTTCCCAAGCCTCGCGTAAGATCAGCGGGATCGATGTACGGATTTCCCGCGTCATCGAAAGCCTCTGATGTTTGCTCTTGTGGGCGACTTTCTTCTCCAATCGCATAGATTTGCTGATATTTTGAAGTTTGAGTTTCGTCGAGGTTGGTGACACCGTCGTATAGATCGGCGAAGACCTTCTTGACAGAAGTAGATTTGTCGACAAAATCGAAGCTGTCGACGTTGTCTGAATCGCTACTTATACTGGAGTCCGCAGACGACTCGAAGGACATGTTGTCGAAGATCTTGGCGAGTTTTCCGCTTGCCGCGGATTTGGTGAAGCGTGGCGGCGAGATCTCCTCGGCACCCATCTCGAACGATGACGACGAATCCGAAAGATCGGAGTCAACCGTCGATGATCCCGACGAAACCGGAATCTCGAGACGATGCGATCCCTCTTTTCCGACGCGGAAGTGGAACCTTCCGAACGTCATCTCCATAGGCTCCTCTTGATACACATATGCATCCAACGGGAGGGAGGGTGAGGAACAAAATCGACTAGACCAGTTTTGATCCGTTTACCTTTGTCCATCGCGTTGCTTGCCACCGAAGATGTCGGCGATCTTGAACGTGCCATCGAGATCAGCTCCTTGTCGCCTCTAATTCCCACGGACGGCGCCAATTGACAAGGTATCGACTTGTCAATGCCTACGGATTGTAGACTAGGGTTTAGTTGGAAGTAGAGGGCAAGTAGATCTCGAGGGTTCTGCCGAAAAAGTACTCGACTGCTAGAAAACTAGGGTTGTGTTGACAATGAAATCGATCCCTTCTTTCTCCCTCGACTCCCCCTTATATAGGAGGTGGAGTCGAGGATTTCGTGATGTACAAGTTACAAAGTCCGAGAGACTCTTTGAGTTCGTCCCGTAATAGTTACAAATCATTATTCCTAATACAACTCTATCTTTCCAAACTAACTCTTAATTGGGCTTCCGGGCTTCATAAACTTCGGGTCGTGGGCCTTCAGTAAACCCCGGGTACTATCTTCGGCAGGCCCATTGGGGATGCCTATGTCAACCGGGCTCCTCGAAGAAAAAGCTGAGGTGGCAAGTTCCAACGGCCAGATTTCAAGTGGCACTATAAAAACACCTTCTCCTACCTCTGAAGAGTTAGGCACTCCACTACAAGCTGTTCTTGAGCTCTCTCTCACATACTCCATTGTTAGAAACACCAAAAGCCTCAGATCTCTCTCCTCCTCCACCCAAACTCAAATCCCTCCGGGGAAAAGATAGAGGAGGACCCGATCTACCTTTCTACCAAGCCAAATATTGTTACCCCTTGTATTCATCAAGATACTTGCTCTCTAGAGTTCCTTGGAAACCCTAGGTGGGCAAGAGTGGTCCGGAAGCATCCGGGCTGTGGATTTGCTCCTGACAAGATTGTGAAGGTTTGGAGGCTACCTCAAAGTCTACCACAAGTGAGTGAGCTATTCCTTCGTGGGATAGGCTCCGGAATAGGGTGAGCCTTCGTGGCGTTGGGGAATCCTTAGTGGGACCTCCACCCTCCAAACGTGACGTACCTTCTTGCAAAGGAAGGGAACACGGGAATAAACCCCCGTCTCCGCGTGCTATCGGTTATCTCTAACCGAACTCCTTACTTGTGATATAATTGCCCGTGAGAGCCTTCGTGCTCGAGTTACTAGTATCATCATATAGGTTGCCTCACCTAGTTTGCATTAGGCTCACCTTTATATTCCGCAAAGCCTAATATTGCAAAGAAAGAATTAAAATTTGTAGAAACCTATTCACCCCCCTCTAGGTTTACTATCTCTGAACTTTCAATTCGTATCAGAGCCTGGACTCTTTTTAAGGGCTTCAAAACCTTAAGAGTGAGATGGATAAACTATTCGAGGGTCTAGATGAAGATTCTACCCTTTTAGTTAAGGAGATGAAATCCAGATTCTTGGCATATGATGCTGAGAAAAAGTTGAAGGAGGATGAAGTCCAAAGCCAAATGGCACAAATGACTGCCATGCTTAAGAACCTGACTAGTGGAACCTCCAGTGGGACTTCGGTTCCTCCGGAAGTTTTCCATCAAGTCAACCATGACTATCCCAAAAACACTTCACCCATGCCTCATATAAACCATAGTGGGAATGTTCCCCATTTTGATGGAACTCACTTTCCTTTTTGGAAATTGATGCGTGTAGTTGACACGTCCGTTGGGAACCCCAAGAGGAAGGTGTGATGCGCACAGCGGGAAGTTTCCCTCAGTAAGAAACCAAGGTTTAATCGAACCAGTAGGAGTCAAGAAGCACGTTGAAGGTTGATGGCGGCGGGATGTAGTGCGGCGCAACACCGAGATTCCGGCGCCAACGTGGAACCTGCACAACACAACCAAAGTACTTTGCCCCAACGAAACAGGTGAGGTTGTCAATCTCACCTGGCTTGCTGTAACAAAGGATTAGATGTATAGTGTGGATGATGATTGTTTGCAAGAACAAGTAAAGAACAATAGCAGCAGATTTGTATTTCGGATGTAAAGAATGGACCGGGGTCCACAGCTCACTAGAGGTGTCTCTCCCATAAGATAAATAGCATGTTGGGTGAACAAATTACAGTCGGGCAATTGAAAAATAGAGAGGGCATAACAATGCACATACATGATATGATGAATATTGTGAGATTTAATTGGGCATTACGACAAAGTACATAGACCGCTATCCGACATGCATCTATGCCTAAAAATTCCACCTTCAAGTTATCATCCGAACCCCTTCCAGTATTAAGTTGCAAAACAACGGACAATTGCATTAAGTATGGTGCATAATGTAATCAATAACTACATCCTCGGACATAGCATCAATGTTTTATCCCTAGTGGCAACAAGACATCCACAACCTTAGAACTTTCTCGTCATCTGTCCTGCATTTAATGGAGGCATGAACCCACTATCGAGCATAAATACTCCCTCTTGGAGTTAAGAGCAAATACTTGGCCAGAGCCTCTACTAATAACGGAGAGCATGCAAGATCATAAACAACACATAGGTAAGAGATTGATAATCAAAATAACATAGTATTCTCTATCCATCGGATCCCGACAAACACAACATATAGAATTACGATAGATGATCTTGATCATGTTAGGCAGCTCACAAGATCCGACAATGAAGCACATGAGGAGAAGACAACCATCTAGCTACCAGCTATGGACCCATAGTCCAGGGTGAACTACTCACTCATCACTCCTGGAGGCGACCATGGCGATGAAGAGTCCTCCGGAGATGAATCCCTCTCCGGCAGGGTGCCGGAGGTGATCTCGTAATCCCCCGAGATGGGATTGGCGGCGGCGGCGTCTCGATAAGGTTTTCCGTATCGTGGCTCTCGCGATCGGGGGTTTCGCGACGAAGGCTTTGGGCAGGCGGAAGGGCAACGCGGGGGGCCACACGAGGGCCCCACACACCAGGCCGGCGTGGCCAAGGGCCAGGCCGCGCCGCCCTAGCGTGTCGGCGCCTCGTGGCCACACTTCCTTTCCCCTCGGTCTTCTGGAAGCTTCGTGCAAAAATAGGACCCTGGGCGTTGATTTCGTCCAATTCCGAGAATATTTTCTTTACTAGGATTTCTAAAACCAAAAACAGCAGAAAACAAGAATCGGCTCTTCGGCATCTCGTTAATAGGTTAGTGCCGGAAAATGCATAAATACGACATATAATGTGTATAAAACATGTAGATATCATCAATAATGTGGCATGGAACATAAGAAATTACCGATACGTCGGAGACGTATCAGAAATCTTCTATGGAATCTCGTAGTCGCAGCTGGAGTATGGAGTTGTGGGAGATCATTGTTGATGGATATCGGAAGCCACAAGATCCCATTCGGTTGACCTCCACCGAATTCTACAACCGTCAACTCAATGCCTCCGCACGTGACAAGATTAGGAGTGGCATCAACCGCAAGCTTCTTGATCAAGTCAATGACATTGACTCCGCTAAAGAGTTGTGGGATCGGATCGTAGTTCTCCAAGAGGGAACCGATCTGATCCAATCAGCTTCTCTACGAGTCGAACAAAGACTGAGGCAACTATGTTCATGATTAAACAAGGAGAATCCTTGGCCGATGCCTATGGAAGGCTTGGTGCTCTGAGAGTGAAGGTCAAGGGCCTTGGATGTGAGAAATACAACGATGGTTTTGAGATGAATGAAGAATTCATAAAGTCCAAGGTCATTGCCATGATTGCAGTCAAGCAACATGACACCAACCTTGCACTCAACTTGCAAATCATTACCAAGATCGCCGATCTAAACGCAGATGATCTAGTCTCTTATGTGGCAGCCAATGAGAACATGGCCAAGACAGGAGAAAGGCTCATGGCGATGAACCATATTGATGAAGCCTCACACAACCTTGCCCTAAAGGCTAGAGCTGACCATGAAAGAGAAGAAGTCTATGAAATTGAAGAAGATGAAGAGATGACTTCAACTAGTGACATTGCTACAGATTTTGCTTTCTTTGCCAAGAAGTACAAGGCAAAGTTTCCAATGTTCCTCTATGAGAAGAAGAAGAGAACCTGCTACAATTGTGATGAAGATGGTCACTTTGCAAATGAGTGCCCTTGTGAGAAAAGGGTAGACAAGCCAAAGTTTGTCAAAGGAATCAAGCCAAGATTGAAGCCAAACGCAATCAATTGATCGATACAAGAAGAACAAGGGAAGTGCCTTTGTTGGGGCTGAGTACACTTCCGATGAAGAAGAGGAAGATGAGGAGAAGGAGGCCGGAGTGGCCCGGTTTGGCTTTCTCCAAGCCCGGGTCACTCTTCACATATGAGTACTCCAAGGACTACTCCACGGAGAATGATGTTGGTTTTTCCTTCATGGCAACAACAACTCAAGATGATGACTCTGATGACTCTCCCTCCTCTACAATTGTCGGCTCTTGTCTAATGGCAAGAGAAACAAAGGTAATGTAATCCCCACCTTCTTTATCTAGTGTTCTTGATGATGAAACTGAAAATCAAGAAGAGTTAGCTATGCTTAAGGAACTTTACAAAGTAAGATGCACTCTTCGTGGTGATGCTCTTGTCAAGTTTGATTTCTTGATGGACTCCCTCAAAGAAAAGGACGAGTCCATTGAGGAATTAGAATATCATTTGAATGATAAAGAACGGAGATTCAACCTCCTAAGACAAGAGCTGAAAACCGAGAGGTGCATATCTCAAGGCCTTAAGCAACAAATTGAAACCTTTGAACTAGATAAAGTTAAGGATCTTGAAACTATTGAAAGGGCTCAATTATTGGCCCAAGAGCTCGATGCTTTAAAGAAGGAGCTTGAAATTGCTCATGCTTCTCTCACTAGGGATCTTGACCATCTTGAAAGAGCTAACAAGCTTGCTAAGGATGAGCTCAAGAAACTTGGAGAGAACCATGACCTACTTCAAGAAACCTACAAAAGGCTCTTGGATCAATGAATGATCCCATTATTACTAAAAATGTTGCTAGTTCCTCCTCCTCATTTACTCATGAGCATGCTAAACTTGTAGAGGAACATGTTCGTTTACAAGAGGAATTATCTTTGCATGTTGAGACCAATGCATATCTTGAATCTTTGGTGACCAAATATGGTCTCAATTATCATCCTAATGAATCATCTTGTGAGCAAGCAACTATTCTTGAGGAAAATGTTAGGTTAAGAAAGGAACTTGCCAAGTTCACCACCGCCAAGAATAAGATGGGATTGGATGACCTCTTGAGTAAGCAAAGGTCAAACAATCAAAAGTTTGGACTTGGATATACTCCCAAGTCCTACAAGAAGAACAACTACAAGAAGGAGAAATCCGCTCAAGAGAAGAACAAGAAGGTCACTAATGTTGGCAAAGCCTCAAAAGGCAAAGCCACGAGTGGTGACCGCACGGGACCTAACAATCACTATGATTTATTTGTTGATTATTATGGTGATGTTTATGCTAGATATGTTGGCCCTCGTAATGGCTATGCTTATAGACGGTACTCAATTTGTGTACCAAAAGATCTTGTTGCCATTACAAAGGAACCCATTAATCGATGGGTTCCTAAAACCTCTACTTGATTTTGTAGGGGTATTCCTCCGGCGGTCCAAAATGGGTGTTTGATAGTGGATGCACCAATCATATGACCGGAGGAAGAGGTGTGCTTGACCAATTCATATAAGATGTGAACAAGAAGTCAACCATCACCTTTGGTGACAATTCAAAGGGAAAGGTACTTGGGTATGGCAAGGTGGCAATATCTAAGGACTTGTGCCTTGAGACGGTCATGCTTGTTGAATCCCTTGGCTATAATTTTCTTTCTATATATCACCTTGCGGATGCCGGTTGTAATTCATATTTTACTAATTATTGTGTGAAAGTCTTTAGGAGTGACAATCTCAAATTGGTCCTTGTTGGATATGTGGAGAACAACCTTTATGTGGTTGACCTCTCGAAAGAGAGCCCCTCTCCCTCCACATGTCTAATGGCGGCCAAACATGACGAAGGTTGGTTGTGGCATCGCCGCCTTGGTCATGTTAACATGAGAAATCTTAAACAACTCCTAAAGGGTGAGCACATTGTTGGACTAACTGGCATTTCTTTTGAGAAAGATCGTGAATGCAGTGCATGTGTAGCTGGAAAGCAACTCAAGAAGAAACATCCTATCAAGAGCATCGTCACCCCATCTAGGCCTTTGGAGCTCCTTCATTTGGATCTCTTTGGGCCATCACATTATGATACTCTTGGTGGAAGCAAGTACGGACTTGTCATTGTCGATGATTACTCAAGATACTCTTGGGTCTTTCTCCTCAAGTCTAAGGATGAGACCCATAGAGAGTTCATCACCTTTGCCAAGAAGGATCAACGAATGTATGAATCTGAGATCAAGGCAATAAGGACCGACAATGGCACCGAGTTCAAGAACTACACTATGCAAGAGTTTGTTGATAATGAGGGCATGAAGCATGAGTTTTCAGCTCCGTACACCCCTCAACAAAACGGTGTTGTTGAAAGGAAGAATCAGACTATCATTGAGATGGCAAGAACCATGTTGAGTGAATTCAACTCACCCCACAACTTTTGGGGAGAAGCCATCTCTACAGCTGTCCACTACTCCAACCGGCTCTTCCTCCGCCCCCTCCATAACAAAACTCCATACGAGCTTCTCACAAGTAACAAGCCTAATGTCATGTACATTCGTGTCTTTGAATACAAATGTCTTGTTAAGAACAATAAAGGGAAGCTCGGTAAATTTGAAACTAGAACTATAGAGGGCACATTTGTTGGACATGCGGAGAACTCCCACGCCTATATATACTACAACAAGTCCACTGGGGCTATTGAATTATCTCGTGACGTGGTGTTCTTGGAGGATAATGGCTCCCAAGTGGAGCAAGTTGTTCCATGTGCTGCAGGTGATGATGATCCTTCTAATGCCATCAAGCTTATGGGCATTGGACATATCCGACCCACAGAAGTTCATACTGATGATCAAAGTGATGAGATATAAGTATCAAGCTCAGCCCAAGTGGAGCCTAGCTCAACTCAAGCTGAACCATCAAGTGCAACTCAAGAACCATCCTCCACTCAAGATGAGTCACATTCCAAAGAACAAGAAGAAAGTCCTCATCCCACTGAGCAAGACCATGATGATGATCAAGAAACATCCTCAACTCATGATCAAGCTCAAGTGGTCCCTCATGATCGGGTACTAGCAAGAGATGAATTCATTGATCATGAAGGAACCATTCGGAAGATTAAGGTAGCTACAAGGGCAAGTGACATGAAAGTAGATCAAGTCCTTGGAAGCATCTCAAAAGGAGTGGTAACTCGTAGACACCATGCATTACTTATCACATATTGTCAACACCATGCTTTTATGTCTAGTTTTGAGCCACTCAAGGTACATGAAGCCTTGGTTGATCCGGATTGGGTAATTGCCATGCAAGAAGAATTGGAGTGTTTCACTCGTAATGAAGTATGGTCTCTAGTTGAGAGACCCAAGGATCATCGCATCAATGTTATTGGGACCAAATGGGTATTCAAGAACAAGCAAGATGAGAATGGCATTGTTATAAGAAATAATGCAAGGTTAGTGGCGCAAGGGTTTTCCCAAATAGAAGGTATGGATTTTGAGGATACCTTTGCGCCGGTAGCCCGTCTTGAAGCTATTCGTCTTTTGCTTGCATTCGCATCTTTCCACAATTTCAAATTATATCAAATGGATGTGAAAAGTGCATTTTTGAATGGTCCCCTAAAAGAAACTGCATATGTAGCTCAACCCCCGGGTTTCGAAGACCCATGCCGATCCAACCATGTATATTTACTCCATAAGGCACTCTACGGTCTCAAGCAAGCTCCACGTGCTTGGTATGAGTTCCTTAGGGATTTCTTACTACATGATGGGTTTTGCATGGGAACGGTCGATTCCACCCTTTTCACCAAACGGGTTAAAGGGTGTGGCTTATTTATATGTCAAATATATGTTGATGATATTATCTTTGGTGGAACTAACCCCAATCATAACAAAACTTTTGAGCTATTGATGACTAGGAAACTTGAGATGTCCATGATGGGAGAGTTGAAGTTCTTTCTAGGCTTCCAAGTGAGGCAACTTGCAAAAGGAACCTTCATCTCTCAATAAAAATATGTGAAGGACATGCTCAAGAAGTTCAACATGACCAATGCAGCCCAATGAAGAACCCATGCCCGTAAAGGGGCAGCTTGGCTCATGTGATGGTGAGAAGGATGTGGATATAAAGGTATACTGTTCCATGATAGGATCCTTGCTCTACCTTTGTGCCTCTAGGCCGGATATCATGCTAAGTGTAGGGATGTGTGCTCGTTTTCAATATGCTCCTAAGGAGAGCCATTTGATGACGGTCAAACGGATTCTAAGATACCTTGTTCTTACTCCTACTCTCGGGCTGTGGTATCCAAAGGGGTCAACCTTTGAACTCATTGGCTATTCGGATTCCGATTGGGCCGGTGATAAGGTTGACCGGAAGTCTACCTCCGGGGCTTGCCAATCTATTGGCCGGTCATTGGTGAGTTGGTCATCCAAGAAACAAAATTCCACCGCTTTATCCACCGCTGAAGCCGAATACATATCCGCAACATCTTGTTGCACTCAGTTGTTATGGATGAAGCAAACCTTGAAAGACTATGGTGTGTCTCTTGGTACGGTTCCTCTTCTATGTGACAACGAAAGTGCAATAAAGATCGCCAATAACCCGGTTCAACATTGTCGCACCAAACACATTGACATTCGCCATCACTTCCTACATGACCATGTTGCTAATAGGGACATTGATCTCACTCATGTGGGGACAACGTACCAATTGGCGGATATTTTCACTAAGCCTTTGGATGAAGCCCGGTTTGTGAACTTGAGAGGAGAACTTGGTATTCTTGATCCTAAAAACTTAGATTGAATAACTTCTTGCACTATATTCTTGCATTTATCCTACTATCTAGCTTAGAGGTGCATCACATATGGGGATAGTCATCTTACCATGTCTTGGTATGATGCATACCTATGTGTGCAACATAAATAGACCCAATGTCATTATATGGACCCAAGCATGTCTCTTCGAGGTCTCATGACATTTGCGTTTTCACATAGGGGGAGTAATCCCCTGCCCCTCATTAAGCCTCAATTGCAAATTCATTCGACTATACAAGGCTAAATGATCTTATTGCAAAAACTATTTCAAAATGATTTATGATTCTTGATATATTTCGAATCATGCCCATTGTTGCCATTTATATCTTGTTTGGATTTCACTCCAATGGGTATGCCTAGAACACCTTGTGTTTCCTACCCCATGTCTATGCTCATATCATCATACATCTATCTCTATATATGTACATGTCATCTTCTGAGCATACACACACAATTGCACAAAGATTAGGGGCAAAACGAGGCAAAATTTGGGTTGGACGGTCACTGGTCCGGTTGGATCGGCCCTCACCGGCCGGCCACCCGTCACCGGCCCTGGCCGATCGGCCAGTGCGCTAGTCGCGCGTCTGATAAGTGGGGAGGAGGTTACCCCTTGGGGGTCTTCTTCCTCACTTCCCCCCTCCACCATAAACACCATGGGCGCTGCCTCCTTCATCCCCACCTCTTCCTAGGGCCTTCCCACCACTAGAATCATCTCAAACTTCACCCAATCATAGATCGGGACCTTTGAATCATCTCCACCAAGGGATTTGGTCCCTCTCAAGCCACATTTGGAGATCTTGAGGATTTGGCCCTCAAGCCCTCTCTAGGTGTTCTCTTTGTTCCCTTGAGCAAGGAGGACCATGTCTTCGGGTAAATCCCCCTTCCATTCCCTCTCCTTCTAAGTCCTCCTCACACATTGCATATTTTTGAGGAAAGTTGAGAAAATTTAAGGCTAGGATTAGGGTTTGTAAGTCCTCATGCCATTAGAATGTCTCACACCACTATGCACATGTTCCACTCTACAACGCTATAGTATATGTTCAAGTTTATGAGTTTTTGCATGATTTTGTGGTTGAATTTCTGGGCAAAACCTAACAAGTCGACAGCACCCGGCCCAGGCTCGGTCAACCGGCTGTTCAATCGGCCGGTCCGGCGCGTAGCCCGGTCGACCGGATGACAGACCGGCCCGTCCGGTCTCTCGTCCGGTTGGACTGGGCCATACGCCGGGTAGCCCAGTTCTTCGCACAACTCCGTCAAAACACTTGAATATATGCTATACTCTTTGGCCTCTTTATTTCTGATGACATGTACACTTATCCCACTACTATCCTTGCTCTATTTGCTCATTCACAAGTGGTTCAAGTAATGATAGTCGTGGTCCTGCTCCGAAGAGAGGTAGGCCCGTGAGGCCTCTAGGGTGCCGCACTAGCTCTCGCATAACCAGCAAAGCAGCTCAGGGCAGTGTTCCAGGTAGCTCAACTGGGGGTCGAAGCAAGTCAGTTGCCAATAGGAAGAAAGATAAACGTGCGACTGAAGATGATGACCTTATTGAGAGAGTGCCATCATATAATGTTGGCACAGTGCATGTTGGTGCTTGGAGAAGACTTCAAGAGGATAACCCCTATCGATTCAAGGAACACACTTACACTCATGGAGATAGGTTTTTCTAGACTAACACCCATCATCATTTGTGGGATGATTACTACAACTCTACAGAGTGCATGAAGAATGGTGCTATTGTGATGCCCAAGGCCATCAACAAGGAAGTTCTTACTATGCATCAAGCCACCAAGTACCGCTTTCTGGTTGATACCGTGCAAAGGATGGGGCTATTTGATCTCATGTGCTTGACGCCTGGTGATGGAAAAATTGGTGGGTACTATTGTCCAATCCTTGTGAGGCAATTTCACTGCACTGTGTTCTTTCATGATGACCCCACTCGCACAATGACTTGGATGACAGAACAAGAAAAGTATACTTGCAACCATCTTGACTTCTGTGAAGCCATGGGGTTTGGTGGTGGCCGTGCTCATGGGTTCAAGATGTACTCTCAGAACAAGTTCACTCATGGGGACATTTCCTTCTGCTATCCTCCGGAACCCACAGCTGGTCCTCCCACTATCTCCGGAATGTATTACTCCTATCTTGTGCTTGCCAAGCTATTCCGTGAGAATCTCACCAGCAAGTCCGGAGATTCAAGTGAATGCCGTGCATACCATCTGAACTTGATGTACTACTGCCGTCCTGAAAATGTGAAGACCATTGATGGTTGTGATCTCCTCTACTGTGAACTGAGGCGCTCTGTTCGCGAAAGGATGACTCCAAATTATGCTCAGTACATTCAGCTGCTCATCGATAAGGTTGTGCCAGCACCTTACAATAAGAAAGATCAAAGGGTTAATATGGAACCCTTCAAGATGCCTCAACAAGGAGATAGACCGAAAATCCCAGCCATGATGCCTTCTGAGCGCCGGTCCAAGGAAAGGCATGACCCTGCTAGCTCCAGCTACTCTAGGCGCCCCAAGCGTGGTGCCTCACGTTTCTTGACCAACTTGTGGCAGATGTGCAAAAATACCAATGATGTTGCTCATCAAAGCCTTGCCTTGAACTAGGAAACTAGGAGGCGCCAAAATGACTTCATGGCTGCTAAAACACCCCTGTTCCTCCTCCTGGACCTGAGATGGAGCCTTGATACGTCTCAAACGTATCTATAATTTCTTATGTTCCATGCTACTTTTATGATGATACTCACATGTTTTATACACACGTTATGTCATTATTATGCATTTTCCGGCACTACCCTATTGACGAGATGCCGAAGAGCCGCTTGTTGTTTTCTCGCCGTTTTTGGTTTCTGTAAATCCTACAAAGGAAATATTCTCGAATTGGACGAAATCAACGCCTGTGGTCTTATTTTCCCACTGAAGCTTCCGGAAGACCGAAAGGGATACGAAGTGGGGCGACGCAGGCGCCGCCACCATAGGGTCGCGCGGCCGGAGGGGGCCCGCACCGCCCTATGGGGTGGGCCCTCGCTCGCCCTCCAATGCTGCCCTTCCGCCTACTTATAGCCTTCGTCGCGAAAACCCCAGCACCGAGAGCCACGATACGAAAAACTTCCGGAGACGCGCGCCGCCAATCCCATCTC
Source organism: Lolium rigidum (assembly GCF_022539505.1). Lineage (NCBI taxonomy): Eukaryota > Viridiplantae > Streptophyta > Magnoliopsida > Poales > Poaceae > Lolium > Lolium rigidum. The sequence goes on from NC_061509.1 coordinate 123,177,915, forward strand.
GGGGATTCAGGAGATCGCCTCCGGCACCCTTCCGAGAGGGGAATCATCTCCTGGAGGACTCTTCATCACCATGATCGCCTCCGGATTGATGTGTGAGTAGTTCACCCCTGGACTATGGGTCCATAGCAGTAGCTAGATGGTTGTCTTCTCGTCATTGTGCTATCATGTTAGATCTTGTGAGCTGCCTATCATGATCAACATCATCTATTTGTAATGCTACATGTTGTGTTTGTTGGGATCCGATAAATATGGAATACTATGTCAAGTTGATTATCAATCTATCATATATGTTGTTTATGTTCTTGCATGCTCTCCGTTGCTAGTAGAGGCTCTGGCCAAGTTGATACTTGTAACTCCAAGAGGGAGTATTTATGCTCGATAGTGGGTTCATGCCTCCATTGAATCTGGGACAAGGATGTGAAAGTTCTAAGGTTGTGGATGTGCTGTTGCCACTAGGGATAAAACATCAATGCTTTGTCTAAGGATATTTGTGTTGATTACATTACGCACCATACTTAATGCAATTGTCCGTTGTTTGCAACTTAATACCGGAAGGGGTTCGGATGATAACATGAAGGTGGACTTTTTAGGCATAGATGCATGCTCGGATAGCGGTCTATGTACTTTGTCGTAATGCCCCGATTAAATCTCATAGTAGTCATCGTGATATGTATGTGCATTATTATGCCCTCTCTATTTGTCAATTGCCCAACCGTAATTTGTTCACCCAACATGCCATTTATCTTATTCGGAGAGACACCACTAGTGAACCGTGGACCCCGGTCCATTCTTTTACATCTGAAATACAATCTACCGCAAACTCGTTCTTTCATCGTTCTTCACAAACAAACATCATCTTCCACACTATACATTTAATCCTTTCTTTACGAGCAAGTCGGTGAGATTGACAACCTCATCGTTATGCTGGGGCAAAGTACTTTGATTGTGTTGTGCAGTTCCACGTTGGCACCGGAATCCCTGGTGTTGCGTCGCACTACACTCCGCCACCAACAACCTTCACGTGTTCCTTGACTCCTACTGGTTCGATAACCTTAGTTTCTTACTGAGGGAAAACTTGCTGCTGTACGCATCACACCTTCCTCTTGGGGTTCCCAATAGACGTGTGTCAACTACACGCCAGCAAGACTTTTTTCTGGCGCCGTTGCCGGGGAACTGAAGAAAAGTTACACCACGAAGATTTCTAACTCCCACGTCAACTACACGCCAGACTTTTTCTGGCGCCGTTGCCGGGGAGATCAAGACACGCTGCAAGGGGAGTCTCCCACATCCAATCTCTTTACTTTGTTTTTGTCTTGCTTTACTTTACTTTATTTACTGCTTTGTTTGCTCTTTATATCAAAAATACAAAAAAATTAGTTGCTAGTTTTACTTTATTTACTGTCTTGTTCTCTATATTAAAAACACAAAAAATAGTTACTTGCATTTACTTTATTTAGTTTGCTTTATTTACTACTGCTAAATGGGTACTCTAGAGAACACTAAGTTGTGTGACTTCACTAGCACAAATAATAATGATTTCTTATGCACACCTATTGCTCCACCTGCTACTACAGCAGAATTTTTTGAAATTAAACCTGCTTTACTAAATCTTGTTATGAGAGAGCAATTTTCCGGTGTTAGTTCTGATGATGCTGCTGCCCATCTTAATAATTTTGTTGAACTTTGTGAAATGCAAAAGTATAAGGATGTAGATGGTGACATTATAAAATTAAAATTGTTTCCTTTCTCCTTAAGAGGAAGAGCTAAAGATTGGTTGCTATCTTTGCCTAAAAATAGTATTGATTCATGGACTAAATGTAAGGATGCTTTCATTGGTAGATATTATCCTCCTGCTAAAATTATATCTTTGAGAAGTAGCATAATGAATTTAAGCAGTTGGATAATGAACATGTTGCTCAAGCATGGGGGAGAATGAAATCTTTGGTAAAGAATTGCCCTACCCATGGACTAACTACTTGGATGATCATCCAAACCTTCTATGCAGGATTGAATTTTTCTTCGCGGAACCTATTGGATTCAGCTGCTGGAGGTACTTTTATGTCCATCACCTTAGGCGCGTCAACAAAGCTTCTTGATAATATGATGATCAATTACTCTGAATGGCACACTGAAAGGGCTCCACAAGGTAAGAAGGTAAATTCTGTTGAAGAAGCCTCCTCCTTGAGTTATAAGATTGATGCTATTATGTCTATGCTTGTGAATGGTAGATCTAATGTTGATCCTAATAATGTTCCTTTAGCTTCATTGGTTGCTCAAGAAGAGCATGTTGATGTGAACTTCATTAAAAGTAATAATTTCAACAACAATGCTTATAGGAATAATTCTCGGTAACAACTATAGGCCATATCCTTCTAATAATGGTAATGGTTATGGTAATTCTTATGGGAATTCTTACAACAATAATAGGAGTGTACCCCTGGTCTTGAAGCCATGCTTAAAGAATTTATTAGTACACAAACTGCTTTTAACAAATCTGTTGAAGAAAAGCTTGATAAAATTGATATTCTTGCTTCTAAGGTTGATAGTCTTGCCTCTGATGTTGATCTTTTAAAATTGAAAGTTATGCCTAATGAAGATAAAGATATTAAGTCATTTGCTACAGCAAACTCCATCCAAGTTCGAATTAATGAAAATATTAGATTGATGACTGAATTGCATGCTAGGTGGGAAAGAGAAGAAAACGAAAAACTAGCTAAAGAGAATAATGTAGCTAAAGTTTGGACTATTACCACCACTAGTAATGATAATTCTTCACATGTTGCTAAACCTCCTACTATCAATGATCAAATAATTGGTTTTGGCAATGTTTCTACTCCTAGTGCAAAGCGCGCAAAACTGCCTGAAACTGCTGAAATTGCTAAAACTGCTGAAACTGTTTGTGATAAACCGCTGAAATTTTTCAAAATATTGGGGACAATGATCCCATTGCTGTAGATCATAATGGTTTATATTTTGATGATTGTCACATCTCTGAAGTTATAAAGTTCTTACAAAAACTTGCTAATTGTCCCAATGCTAGTGCTATAAATTTGGCCTTTACAAAACATATTACAAATGCTCTCATAAAAGCTAGAGAGGAGAAACTAAAACTTGAAACTTCTATTCCTAGGAATTTAGAAGATGGTTGGGAGCCCATCATTAAGATGAAGGTCAATGATTTTGATTGTAATGCTTTATGTGATCTTGGTGCAAGTATTTCGGTTATGCCTAAGAAAATCTATGATATGCTTGACTTGCCACCATTGAAAAATTGTTATTTGGATGTTAATCTTGCTGATAATGCTATAAATAAACCTTTGGGGAGGATTGATAATGTTCGCATTATGGTTAACAATAACCTTGTCCCCGTTGATTTTGTTGTCTTGGATATTGAATGCAATGCATCTTGTCCCATTATATTGGGAAGATCTTTTCTTCGAACTGTTGGTGCTATTATTGATATGAAGGAAGGGAATATTAAGTATCAATTTGCTCTCAAGAAAGGTATGGAACATTTCCCTAGAAAGAGAATGAAGTTACCATATGATTCTATTATTAGAACAAATTATGATGTTGATGCTTCATCTCTTGATAATACTAGATTCACACTTTCTGCGTCTAGCTGAAAGGCGTTAAACAAAAGCGCTTATGGGAGATAACCCATTATTTTACTTCTGCACTTTTGTTTTATATTTGAGTCTTGGAAGTTGTTACTACTGTAGCAACCTCTCCTTATCTTTATTTTATTGCATTGTTGTGCCAAGTAAAGTCTTTGATAGTAAAGTTAATACTAGATTTGGATTACTGCGCAGAAACAGATTTCTTACTGTCACGAAATTGAGCAGCCCCTTCTGTAGGAAATTTATAAAAATCTGCCAATTTACGTCCGTCATCCTCAGATATGTACGCAACTTTCATTCAATTTGAGAATTTTCATCTGAGCAAGTTAAGTGCCCGAGAAAAATTCGTCTTTACGGACTGTTCTGTTTTGACAGATTCTGCCTTTTATTTCGCATTGCCTGTTTTGCTATGTTTGATGGATTTCTTTGTTCCATTAACTTTCAGTAGCTTTGTGCAATGTCCAGAAGTTTTAAGAATGATTATGTAACCTCTTAATATATGAATTTTCAATTATGCACTAACCCTCTAATGAGTTTGTTTTGAGTTTGGTGTGGAGGAAGTTTTCAAGGGTCAAGAGAGGAGGATGATACAATATGATCAAGCAGAGTGAAAATTCTAAGCTTCGGGATGCCCCCGTGGTTCATCCCTGCATATTTTAAGAAGACTCAAACATCTAAGCTTGGGGATGCCCAAGGAATCCCTTCTTCATCGACAACTTATCAGGTCACCTCTAGTGAAACTATATTTTTATTCCGTCACATCTTATGTGCTTTACTTGGAGCGTTTGTTTGTTTTTATTTTTGTTTTTGTTTGAATAAAATCGGATCCTAGCATTCCTTGTGTGGGAGAGAGACACGCTCCGCTGTTGCATATGAACACATGTGTTTTTAGCTTTACTTTTAATGTTCATGGCGAAGGTTGAAACTGCTTCGTTCATTGTTATATGGTTGGAAACAGAAAATGCTTCATGTGGTAATTGGTATAATGTTCTGAATAATTTTATACTTGGCAATTGTTGTGCTCATAATAGATCATGTTTAAGCTCTTGCATCATGTACTTTGTACCTATTAATGAAGAACTACATAGAGCTTGTTAAAATTTGGTTTGCATGATTGGTCTCTCTAGAGTCTAGATATTTTCTGGTTAAGGTGTTTGAACAACAAGGAGATAACGCAGAGTCTTATAATGCTTGCAATATGTTCATATGTAAGTTTTGCTGTACCGTTTTATACTTGAGTTTGCTTCAAACAACCTTGCTAGCCTAAGCCTTGTATTGAGAGGGAATTCTTCTCGTGCATCCAAATCCTTGAGCCAAAAACTATGCCATTTGTGTCCACCATACCTACCTACTTCATGGTATTTCTCTGCCATTCCAAAGTAAATTACTTGAGTGCTACCTTTAAAATTATATTCCTTGTCTTTGCAATACATAGCTCATGGGGAAATAGCCTTAAAAACTATTGTGGTAAAGAATATGTACTTATGTATCTTATTTCTTAATAAGTTGCTTGTTGAGCGGTAACCATGCTTCTGGGGACGCCACCAACTATTACACCTTTGTTGAATATCATGTGAGTTGCTATGGATGTTCGTCTTGTCTGAAGTAAGGGTGATTTATCATGATCAAATGGTTTGAGTATGCATATTGTTAGAGAAGAACATTGGGCCGCTAACTAAAGCCATGATCCATGGTGGAAGTTTCAGTTTGGACAATCAATCCTCAATCTCTTATGAGAATATTATCTGTTGTTGAATGCTTATGCATTAAAGAGGAGTCCATTATCTGTTGTCTATGTTGTCCCAGTATGGATGTCTAAGTTGAGAATAATCAAAAACGAGAAATCAAATGCGATCTTTCTCCTTAGACCTTTGTACAGGGCGGCATAGAGGTACCCCTTTGTGACACTTGGTTGAAACATATGTTATGCAATGATAATCCATGTAAATACAAGCTAATTAGGACAAGGTGCGAGCACTATTGGTAATCTAAGCATGAGGCTTGCAACTTATAGGATGTCTTATACATAACACATATGATTTATTACTACCGTTGACAAAATTGTTTCTATGTTTTCAAAATGAAAAGCTCTAGCACAAAAATAGTAATCCATGCTTCCCTCTCGCTAAGGGCCAATTCTTTTACTTTATGTTGAGTCAGTTTACCTACTTCTTTCTATCTTAGAAGCAAACACTTGTATGAACTATGCATTGATTCTTACATGTTTACTTATTGCACTTGTTATATTACTTTGTGTTGACAATTATCCATGAGATAAACATGTTGAAGTTGAAAGCAACCGCTGAAACTTATATCTTCCTTTGTGTTGCTTCAAAGCTTTCTACTAAGAATTTATTGCTTTATGAGTTAACTCTTATGCAAGTCTTATTGATGCTTGTCTTGAAAGTATTATTCATGAAAAGTCTTTGCTATATGATTCAGCTTGTTTATTCATTGTCTTTACCATTGCTTCGAATCGCTGCATTCATCTCATATGCTTTACAATAGTATTGATCAAGATTATGATAGCATGTCACTTCAGAAATTATCCTTGTTATCGTTTACCTACTCGAGGGCGAGTAGGAACTAAGCTTGGGGATGCTTGATACGGTCTCAAACGTATCTATAATTTCTTATGTTCCATGCTACTTTATGATGATACTCACATGTTTTATACACACTTTATGTCATTATTATGCATTTTCCGCACTAACCTATTGACGAGATGCCGAAGAGCCAGTTGCTGTTTTCTGCTGTTTTTGGTTTCATAAATCCTACAAAGGAAATATTCTCTGAATTGGACGAAATCAACGCCCTGTGGTCTTATTTTTCCACGAAGCTTCCGAAGACCGAAGGGATACGAAGTGAGGCGACGAGGCGCCGCCACCATAGGGCCGCGCGACCGAGGTGGGCCCACGCCGCCTCATGGGGTGGGCCCCTCGTCGCCCCTCCAACGCTGCCCTTCCGCCTACTTATAGCCTTCGTCGCGAAAACCCCAGCACCGAGAGCCACGACACGGAAAACCTTCCGCAGACGCCGCCGCCGCCAATCCCATCTCGGGATTCAGGAGATCGCCTCCGCACCCTGGCGGAGAGGGGAATCATCTCCGGAGGACTCTTCATCACCATGATCGCCTCCGGATTGATGTGTGAGTAGTTCACCCCTGGACTATGGGTCCATAGCAGTAGCTAGATGGTTGTCTTCTCCAAATTGTGCTATCATGTTAGATCTTGTGAGCTGCCTATCATGATGAAGATCATCTATTTGTAATGCTACATGTTGTGTTTGTTGGGATCCGATGAATATTGAATACTATGTCAAGTTGATTATCAATCTATCATATATGTTGTTTATGTTCTTGCATGCTCTCCGTTGCTAGTAGAGGCTCGGCCAAGTTGATACTTGTAACTCCAAGAGGGAGTATTTATGCTCGATAGTGGGTTCATGCCTCCATTGAATCTGGGACAGATGACAAAGTTCTAAGGTTGTGGATGTGTCATGCCACTAGGGATAAAACATCAATGCTTTGTCTAAGGATATTTGTGTTGATTACATTACGCACCATACTTAATGCAATTGTCTCGTTGTTTGCAACTTAATACCGGAAGGGGTTCGGATGATAAACTCGAAGGTGGACTTTTAGGCATAGATGCATGCCTGGATAGCGGTCTATGTACTTTGTCGTAATGCCCCGATTAAATCTCATAGTAGTCATCGTGATATGTATGTGCATTGTTATGCCCTCTCTATTTGTCAATTGCCCAACCGTAATTTGTTCACCCAACATGCCATTTATCTTATCGGAGAGACACCACTAGTGAACCGTGGACCCCGGTCCATTCTTTTACATCTGAAATACAATCCATCGCAAACTCTCGTTTCTTACTGTTCTTCGCAAACAAACATCATCTTCCACACTATACATTTAATCCTTTGTTTACAGCAAGTCTGTAGATTGACAACCACACTCGTTACGTTGGGGCAAAGTACTTTGATTGTGTTGTGCAAGTGTTCCACGTTGGCACCTGAATCCCCGGTGTTGCGCTCGCACTACACTCCGCCACCAACAACCTTCACGTGTTCCTTGACTCCTACTGGTTCGATAACCTTGGTTTCTTACTGAGGGAAAACTTGCTGCTGTACGCATCACACCTTCCTCTTGGGGTTCCCAACAGACGTGTGTCAACTACACGCCAGCAAGCCTGTGTATGCACCTACTTGGGAGATGCCTCCCATTGATGATGAAATGCTCCAGAACTTTGATCTCTCCATGTACGCTCACCGTGGTCTTCCTCCTCAATATGCTCAGGACCCTGATATTGATGGAAATGGAGAAGATGATGATGAAGGCAACGAATAGTATGATGAGGATGAGGATGATGACGAGGGTGATGATGGTGGTGGTGATGGTGGCTCTCCACCCCTAGAGACCAAGTTCTATTGATGGAGCGCTAGCATCCCTACTCTTTTCTTCACCTTTTTGGTGTTCCGATGCCAAATGGGGAGAAGAGAGTAGAGTCTAGGATCACGAGGTTCCTTGGTTGCACAAGCCATGCTTGATATTTTATTTGCCTCTTATTTGTCTTGTGCTTATTTGCTTGCTTTTTCATTTCAAGAACCATTTGCTACTTTTGATAATTCATGTATGGACAAGTACTTGTATTCTTAATCTCTATATTAGGATGATTATGCGTTATGCTTATATATCTTGATATACACATGTACATATCATGCTTGTTTCCTAAAGATATTGGGGGAGCTTCTCATATTCTACAAATGGTGCACTTTGCATTCAAACGCAAATTCTCCAAGTGCACACATTATGGGGGAGCTGTCTTAATATCTTATACGGAATCAAGGTCTAATGTTTATCATAATATCTATATGTGACTCTAGCTCGGTTTGTCATCGTATACCAAAAAGGGGGAGATTGTAAGGGTATTTTACCCTTATCCATTATTTTCGTAACAATGACACCGTGTGCTAGAGTATTTGGTCTAATACATGTCTATGTGTTGCCTACCAAAACCCACCGGCGAGCAGCGACGGGCAACACGGAGAGCCGGGAGGCTCCCAGGACTGTTGGTGGATCCTGGTCCCTCGGGCAACGGCCCGCAATGCCTCTGACACGTGCCCGTGCTGGGGCGAGAGCGTGCACACTCTCGACCTATACCCGGTCAGAAGGTGATGGATTGCTTCGACTAGTTTCCTGCATGGCAAACACGTAAACATTAAATACGAGCCCCGATCGGCTCTTAGGTTGCCTTGTGGATCGGCTCGAAGAGCCGATCGCCCCATGGTTCACGTTGGATTTACAATGACATGGGGATCCTGCTTTATCAATATAAAGTTAAACCAATCTACGATAGCCTAGGGTTTTCACCGCATAACCGGAACATCCTACGCGTAGTTGAGCCTAGTAGATACGTAAGATGATAGAAAACCAGCCCTAAAGAGGCCTAAAAACCAACATGAAGTTGATCCCCGGACAATCCCTCTAGGGACGTTAATAAACCATACCTACGCACTAACCGGATCGTTCAACCCGTTTGCAAGGCCTAACCATGCGGATATCAAACCAATCCTTGAAGTACAAGGAACAACTATAACGGATCGGATCTACTAAAAAAAGAATAAGCAAGATGCTGCCCTTACACCTAAGATAGGTGTAAGGGCAGTCGGATATTGCGGGGTAGCGTAGAATAAGCAAGCATACTGCAAGCATCGACGTCAACCCCAAAACATCCACGATAAGGGTATTGCTCGCCATCAAAAGTCTTCAACACGAGCAACACCAATAGCCGACACATCTAATACCGCCTAGATCGCAAGATGCGACCCAGGTGAGCAATACAGTTGCTTACCCGGGAGAAACCTCGAAACAAGCGGGTGGCGATGCGCCTAGATTGGCTTGTTGTGAACGTGATCGTCCTCCTTTCTCAATAACCTCTAGGTACATATTTATAGTCCGTGACTTTCTATCTTAGGAATAAACCTAGCTGTGTACGACTAAACTTTATCTCTTAATTCTAAATCTACCATAATATACAGCATAGACACGGCAATCTAGCCCAAATTCCCGCACAAGGCCGATTCGCAGACACTTCATATGCATGTCCCTCTAAGCCCTTCTTCAATCACGGCCCATCTCCGGACTTGGTTAAAATCTCGGTGATAACACATGCCCCCCCCCGGTTTTGGTAATGATAATTTCAAAACCACTCGTTTTTTCTTCTTCGTAGGGTCACGTCGTGGCAGCAGCAGTAAACGCCGCGCATCCCTTCATCATGATGCCTTGCCTTCTCAACTTTCCGCATGATTGACGTGCTTGGCACCACGTCCCTCGAAACCGCCACAACATTAAATCTCCACTATATCCCCTTTTATTTAACCGCATCGAGCAACTCGCTCTTCACCCTGCTCAGCCACTAGCCATCGAAAAGCCCTCCTCTACACCATGGACTTCCTCCTCCTCGCGCTACATCGCGGTTTCCTTCTTGGGCCCCTCTTCCCTCGAGCGCAGCCGATGCTCGGAGAGTGCAACCCGATGGAGGCGTATAATAGGCCGCTCCCGAGCATTGGGATGAGAGAGACTTCGACTCCCTGCGCCGATGGCCCACTCGACCGTCGTCGGTCGATGATGACTCTGCCCCCGACCGACGGGGAGGACGACCCGCTTTCCTCGTCGACGCGGGAACCGGAGGCGGGAGATGAGGACGACCTCTTCTCCTGGGGTGACTTCACCTCCTCCGACGAAGAGGAGGAAGAGGAGGATGACACCTCCTCCGACGAGCCGTCGGCAGGCATCCGCGCTCGGGTCGGATGACGATACAGACGATGATGACGACGACGAGGAGGAAGAAGCCCTCGCGAGGCTACGCATGACAGCCGACGCAGGAGCTCGCCAGCGAGCCACACGACGGCGGACACGACGGCGACGACGACGAGGGCAACGACGGCCCTGCAGAGTAGGAACTAATAGCATAGGACTAGTAGTAGCAATCTGATCTCCTTTGTTCTTCCTTTCCCGAGCAACGGCTCTTCTCTCGTAAGAAATCCCCTTTTAATCAATGAAGAAGGATTCCATGCTTAATTCTTCCGATTATCAAAATAAATTAATGCTCCAAAGAGCCATAACAACGCATCGGTCTATACCACAAAACGCAACAAGGCCACCCAAATTTCAAATGGTGACCCGATGCTTTGGTCGTGTCGCTTGTTCCTCTATAGTCATAGCATGCACGGCTTTTTAGTTCTAAAGTCGATGTTAGTGCATCCGCCGTGCTTTGCATATTAAAAAAAAAAATTTACTCGGCCGATTTCATACATCGTGCCTCTATATTTCACCGTCCATCATCCCACATACTCGGAAATATTTCTTGAGATGCCGACTATGGACGTACATCGGAACTTCGCACCATCCGCAAATCCGCCGAGCATGTATGCATTACCCTTCAAAACCTGGTTGACTCGTACGGTCCGTGCCAATTTGGAGACCATTTACCATATGCTTTATCCTTAGTTCCTAATGGCAACACAAACTTCCCATACTAGATCACCAACCCGAAACTCCTTTGGTCTCACCTTCTTCATTGTATGCGCGAGCTACCTTGGCTTTATTCTCTCTTTAATCTTCCACAACGACCAAAGTCTGAGTTCTCGACAGCATCCTCAATACTATCACTCATCAGTGCATGTGTATTCTTCAATTGTTAGATCATTCCAAACGTAACACGTCTCGATCCAGCCGTAATTTCCTGCAGGGCAATACGCTCTTGTCCATGGACCACTGCATGGCGAGGTTTTTATAGCCCCATGACATGACATGCGATAAGCCCACAAAGCTTCCGACAATACCTCATGCCAACGTCTAGGGTGCTGTCAACTTTCCTCTTAACTCGCCTTGATGAGGCTCGTTGGACGCTCTCAGCCGGCCCACTTGCCCGAGCATAGTATGGGGACGATCTGATCAACTTAATCCCCATGTCCTCCTCAGAACATATCCGGAACTCGCTAGAAACGAAAACCCAACCTCCATCGGTCGTGATAGTCCTGGGAATCCCAAATCTGTGAATGACATGCTCCTTCACAAAATTGATAACATCACCGATGCTATCACTTCATAGGAACGGCCTCCACCCATTTAGTAAAATAACTGTGATGGCCAAAATCCACACATGGCCTTGCTCGATGGAGGATTGATTTTGCCGATCATATCCATACCCCAACCTCGGAATGGCCAAGGCTTGATGATGGGGTCCATTGCCGCGTGCAGTGCCATCTCGAATCTTCCCAAACTTCCGACATGATTGACACCCTTTTATAGTAATTGAAAGACAATTCTCCAAAGATGGTGCACAATAAAACTCCCGATCATTGATCAACCATTTCCATCTTATGAGCCGATTGATGAGTTCCACAGCGCACAGTGCACCTCGTAGGCGAGCCATTTGACTCGGGTTGGCCCCAAATATCTCAGGAAGTAATCCTTCCAAAGTCCCGTAGAACATGTCATCTCCAATAAGGACATACTTCATGGCCTTGTACCTTATCCGCTTAGATTCCTCCGGGCCGAATCGTTCTAAGTAATTGAAGATACCGCTCTCCAGTCATCCGGCTCCATGAATCTGCATCTCGACATCGGCTCCATCCACATCGCCTTAGCTCGACGCCATTTGCGCGAGATCGCTTGCCTCATATTCTGCGACACCTGGGACCCAGCTTGAAGTTTGTGTACCTAAATTGTGCCATCAGCCACCAAGATTGCATCCATAATGCGGAAGAGCGCACTCGCTCTCACATTTATATTCGTCCGTAGTCTGGAAATCACCAACTTTGAGTCTCCAAAGAGCTCCACCGCTTCCGCCCCGGCTTCGATTAAGCAACTCCATCCCCTTACGCATTGCTTCATACCAATGTAATGGCATGGTTGGTGCAAGTGGTAGATAGCCCGACGGAGAAGGAGCAGGTTGGCCCACCGGGCGACACCGAGTAGAATGCCGCATGCCGCAACCATCATCGCAAACCGATCCATCGAAAAACATGGCCCATGCACGCATGTACAGCTGCTGCCATATTAGTGTTGATTCGCTCGAAGCAATAGATCGGCCAACGCATGTCCTTTGACTGCTTTCGCAGGTTGATACCGGAGATCAAATCCCGATAATGCAAACATCCACTTACCGAGTCGGCCTTCGAATACAGGAGCCGACAGTGCAGTGTTCGATGACTGTCTCGATTTGCAGATGATGACAACTTCGCCGCATGCAAAGATGTGACGAAGCTGTGCAGTAAATAGTAGGCAGGCACAACCTTCTCGATCCTGTGGTACCTAGTTTCTCGCGATCGAACATCCTTCTGCCGAGGTAGAAAGCGACTCTCTCGCAGACCATCAAGACTCTGCACCACCACCGAGGCAACGGAAGTGTCGGTCATCGCACAGCGTAAATATAGAATGGCCCTGCCTGTCAGGGGCGGAACCAACACGGCGCCTGGTACTTCTGCTAGATATTCTTCAATCTGCCAAATCGCTCGTCAAGTGCTCGCCCTGCTGAAACTCCTCATCAGGTTTGATTTTTACTAATCCCATGAACGGCCCAATCTCGTCCCTGACAGATTAGAGATGAACCTTTCCGACGGTTGATTTTGCCGATGAGACATTGGAGTTCCTTCTTCGTGGTAGGTGTGGCTTCATCTGTTCGCACGCTCGACTTTTCAGTTCCATCTCAATTCCACGCTCATGAACCACGGCGTCCAGGAACTGACCGTCGTCACACCAAAAGCACACTTTTCGATTCATTCTCAGTCCGAACTTTCTAGTTCGGTCCAGATGCGCCTTGCAGATCCCCTCCAGTGTCCTTCCACCAGATCAGCACTTGACCACCACGTCATCAATGTAGATTCTACTAACCTCTCCGATCGATCATGAGCAAGATAATTCATGGCTCGTTGGCACGTTGCGTCGGCATTCTTCAGTCTCAAATGTCATGACTACATACCAACAGCCACCGAACCTGTACTGTCATAGCGCCCATGGTACATCTCCTCCGGAGCTACGAGTGTCCTGGTTGCAACCCATTGCCATCCATAAAGTTTAAACCCGCATACCGCGAGCCGCATTGATCAACGCTCTCTCGGCTACTGGCATAGGGTACTCATCCTTTGGAGTGGCTCTCACAGATCCCGCACTGGCGCTATGCCACCATCGGCCGCTTCTTCTGCTGTGCACGACATTAGATATCCACTCAAGCATACCTTCATGGCCTGAAACCTGGGCTGGCAACATCTTCTTAATCTCTCTTCTTGACTTCTTCTAGAATTTCGCCTTCATCTCGCCAGCCGCCACTGAACGGCCGAAATCCTTTCTCAAGAGGGAGCCGATGCTCACATGATACTCCTGTCCAACCCGGGCATCTCTTCGTACAATCCTGGTAGCAAATGCACCCCTGTGTTCTTCTTCAACAAAGCTTATCATCGTAGCCCCTCGCATGCGGATCTAACTTTTAGTCGATAAATGCCGTCGTGGCTTATCCCCAGACCAATGTCAATCTCTTCTAGCCTCACTCGCACGTGAACCCATACCCTGAGCTTTCCGTCGCTCGCTAGATCGATGCGTGAACACAGCATAACGTATGGCGAGATGACTTTACGATCGTGGAATCGCTCCCTCCTTGTTGATTATATTGCTCAATGAAGGCTTACAACCTACTTGTGCCCCTTTACAGAAGGAGTCTCCTTGGCCACGTACTTACGTGAGCGCATGCGGTGAGGATCCTCGCTTTTTATTTTGGGGCCAGACCGCCAGGATCGCCGGCTTCGTTGGACAGGATGGCAGTCGATGGATGCCGTCTTGCCACCATCGGCGGCCGTGTGATAAGACCAGCCTCACCTCGCCCGTTTTTGTAACTTCGATGCACGCACAGCCACGTCCAACCGGTCCTGTGCAGAGCCGCGTCTTCCGGTCTTCTCGAGTCCCAAACCAGTTTCAGCGCCGGGCTGGCTGAGACCTCGTTCGATCGAAATGTCAAGCATGCACGACTTTCCACGCTCATCTCCATCCCATTGTAGTATCGTGCATTGGTGCATTGTGGGGATGAATGCAGCTGCTTGGCGGAACCAGCCTCTCCCCGAGCAGAGACAGCGAGGTGCTTTTTGCCGTCGGACACAGTAGAACGCAGCGTTGTCGGATGGTTTCTGCCCACATGGGCAGGATCCACGTTCGCAACTGCACTTTGCGCCCCGATGCTTGGCCGCCGAATTCGCTTAGTGTGACGCTGGTCTGATCAGACCGCACTGCGCGTCCGGAGCGTCCGCAGTACTACAGGCATATAGTGATGGCTGACTCACGTCTCCCGTAAGTCATCCAACATCTCGCCGACAGTGTCGCCGTATTGATATAACCTTTTTAGGGTACAGGTGGCCTTCAATATGTTTGTAGCCCTTCTTCGTGGCCAAGAGATGATCACGTCGTGGACCGCAGCACAACCGTGCTATCGGCACTTCTTCGGGCCCCGGAGGCCGAAACTGGTGGAAGACACATGAATACCATATTTGTAGCCACCGGCTGCACCTGATCGGGCTTTACTTGCTTGGGGCGCCATTCTTCTCTTCTCGTGTGACGACCTCTCCCTGCCCAAAGTTTGCCGACCCTCACGGCCAGATCGCGAGCCGCGCGTTTCCCTCAACGGGTGCAAGGGGGCTGTTGGCTCTGCTTTGCTCCAGCCGCGTAGCCGCCGAACCCCACGCTTTTTGGGAGTGGCCGAGTCCATCGCACACCACCTTTGGCACGGTGCGTACTTATCCTCCCTCTTTCATCTTCTCCACCTCGTCAGTCTTTCTTCTCGGAGATGACCCTTAGCTCCTCATGTTCGCCAGCGGAGAAACTGGATGCTTTGCAAAAACCAGAAACTTCTCCGCTGCGTCCTCTTCCTGCTCGTTCAGCACTCCGGGCACGTTGCCGATTGTAGGCGACCGGCTCATCTCTGAATCCCGTGGCTCGGTTGCTGCAAGCGGCAGTCCCACGGTTCATCTGTGTCCTCCCCGCTTCCTCTTGACCCCCTCGTAGGGCGGCGCCATAGCCTTCAGATCGTCTCGCGCGTCGCTCCGGTCGATGGCGCTACCTTCCATTGTCCAGTGTCAGGACCTGACGAGACATCTTTCGTCTTCTCCGGCTGTCATCGCCGAAGCCTTGCCTACGAACATCCCTGAAAGTAACGGGGTTACAAAAAAATAGAGGAAACAGATGTGTGTATTGCATTCATGTACATAGAAAACTGGGAATTTTCATCACGCCTAAAAGTAAAACGTACTACAAGATAATCGAAGTTTCCCACTTGATCCTTGTGAATTGAAGTAGCTTCATCAAGTCAAGTGTGCTATAAACCTTCAATGTGACGTCGCTTTTGTTAAAACCTTGTCTTTTGGGTAGAGATGATTTGATATAAGGGGGATTGACTGGCAATGGAACCCTAATAATCAACATAACAACACTTTACTCAATGACTCAACTGCTTGATCTTATAAAAGATTACAACACAGTATCTCTTGCCATAACATATGTTATGAATATCCATTTATTTAGAAATCACAAACAATAAATGAAGAAACTATTCTTCACTTATTCTTTCAGGTGTCCCTAAGATCTAATCTACGATCCTACCATGAAACCCCATGGTGTTCATTCCACTTCTCACATTGGAGTTATAACAGCATGAGATCCACTCAAGAAATAGGAGCATCCTCTCTATTCCAAGTTATTACACATCAAACCTAGAGAGGTGAGAGTTCTATTCCTTAGTTTAAGGAAGCAACGACGAAACCTTGAGGCAACTCTTGAAAATATAAATATCCATATGATCACAACATCATCTTCAAGATGGCCCTAGAGCATTATCTCAAGCCTTCCCATACAGAGAGAGACCGTTTATTCTGCAACCTAGCTTTCGACTTAATAATGGTTCAAAGGACAACTCTTATTCGAACAATGTATTAGGTTGTGGGAACCATTTCCCTTGGAATGGTGAGATAACTAATATCAGATGGGTGAATACCGTATCCATGAATTGATTGGGCAAGGAGGAGATTAACTCAATCAAGATAGCCAAGTGGAGTTTTAGACTTGTTATATATGAGATATGGGTGAGACACACCATAAACCCTAGAATAAACTATTCCTTGAGTAAGAGAGCTCTAGCTATAGAAGCAAGCACTCAAGGTGAAAGCGGAAGCCAACACTTTGAAAATGTGAGGGAGTGAGAACTATCCATATACTCCAGATGATAATATCAACATATATTTAAGCAGAACCTCTATTTAATATCTCGTGCATTCTCCTGGAGTATAATCACCATCGAGACAACCATAGCCATGTACACCACAAGAAACTATGACAGAGATATTATACTCCTAGTTGATCAAAGAACAATACTTGATCATGGAAGTGAGAAACGTAGTTTATTTGAGAGATACACCGGTGAATCCAAACATTGATCATTATAAATTGAGCGATGATCATAAACCCTCAAGAACTTGAGGTAACGATATTAAGAACAATGTTGATTTATGCCTAATCCATGATCATGCTCTTGAGGTATAGTGGCAAGTAAATCTTAATAACATTAGTAGATACCATATCTAAACGCACATGAAATCTAGGGAAATCAATAATAAGCAACCCTAGGCTTAGATCCCAACCTTTGAACTGTAGAACCACTCGGTGATCTCAGGTACACTCCTACCACATTTACATTCCACCTATTCTCTCACTTAATAACCACAAGAAAACCTTTAGAGACAACTCTATACTTTATATGCGTGAGAAACCATCAATCCATTTGACCAAAGTTAGACTATATAAAAGGACTACAACCAAATGGAAGTTACTTTCAAAATGATAAGTCTAAGTAGCAATCAGAAGTTAATTTGGCATAGAAGATGAAACCAATTCTCAAACCCTTAGTAATTAGAGAAGCACATAAGGCATTAAAGCAAGTAACCTTATCATAGATAGGGAGATTAAAACTTTAGCCAATGCAATATGGTGTCGCCTCATTCATACAAACTATAAATTATATCTCAACCCTTGTTATGGTATCACTATGGTGATTACCAGATATAAATCCTAGACTACAATTAGAATTTAAATCAATGGCTATTAGGTAAAATATCACTTAAAACTTATGGCATATTAATAAAATTTTATGTCGTATTTTATTAAACTCGAGAAACCATTGTGATACATCTTATAATTAAAACTATAAGTGTAATTATCAACCACTTATCAGAATCAAAATCAAACTCCTGATGAGAGTAAGCACACCTACTCTAAGTATTTCCTCCCAAGGTGTTATTAAAATAATAGCAGGCATTAAACTTAACAAGCAAGAGCTCACATAAATTCATGTGTAAGGACCACCAATCTCAAATGATCAAATCCTTAGAGATCTTTTAGCACAAGGAAACATGCCATTTAGTCACTTATTTAATAGAACCCATGTGGGAAGTAAACCTTATTTAAGAATCATTTTTTATGTGCCAACACAAACAATCAAGAAATAATACTTAAGTAAGAAAACTACCAATTGAAAACAATTTGAATATTCCAAAGATAATATTCAAATTATGTCCATAGGGTATTGAAATCGCATTGAACACACACCTGAAACCACAAGTGGTGCCACATTAAATTTGCAAATACACCACCAAGACCTGCGATCTGAATCTAACTTCATATGTTTCAAAGAAGTAAGACCTGTAAAATAGATAGACCTAAATTAGTTCTAAAATGAATATAAAATGTAAAAGAAATAGATAAAAGAAAAAGAGGGAAAAGAGCCCTTACCTGGCCATAGCCCATCAAGCAGCCCAGCACCCAGCCCACACCAACACGCCCTCCAAACTACCAACCTAGCAGCCCAAATACCCCTTCGTTAAAAACAGAATCAGGACAGGTCATCCCATCCTCCTCTCTATGCCGAATAAAGACGAAGCCGTGCTTGGCTTTCTCACCGTGCGCCTCCATATTCACGGCTGACGAGCTCACCCGCACACTATAAAAGCCGAGAGATGAGCACCGTTCGAATTTTCCGCTCACCTCCGCCCCAATTAAAACCCGCCGACCGTAACATCTTCATCAGCGCCAGAGACCTCCACGGCTTTGTCACCACTAAGGGATCACGACCTCGACATGGTCATCGTGGCGTATGGAATCATTTCTCAAGTAGCCGTAGCCATCCATTCCAGCTTGAGCCTCCTCCCACGGCCAGAGTTGGCGGATTCCGGCGAGCCAGACTCCCTCCATCGACTCTTTCGCCGGGCCACGCATCATGCTCCCCGGTGAGCCTCACCTTCGGTGTGCCTGGCTTGACTGACCACCGAGGAACGCCGCATTATTCACAACGTGCCCACCGCCGCGTAACCACGCTGCGGCTAAGCTCCGGTGATCAGACGGGGCGGTTGAACACTTATGGTTTAGCAACAGATTGACTACAATAGCCAACGTAGATTGCATATGGGGCTTCTGGTGTTAGCCGACCGTCAAGGATCAC
Source organism: Lolium rigidum (assembly GCF_022539505.1). Classification (NCBI taxonomy): domain Eukaryota; kingdom Viridiplantae; phylum Streptophyta; class Magnoliopsida; order Poales; family Poaceae; genus Lolium; species Lolium rigidum. The sequence continues at coordinate 123,197,080 of NC_061509.1, forward strand.
GACTGAGACTGGGGTCAAGTCACTATGAACTCACACGCCAAGACTTCTGACTTGCATGCCAATGCCGCTATGGCGGTGATGTGGATATAGCCCTACCCGGCCACCACTGGGTGGAAATTGCCAGTTCGGTGTGTTTAGTATTTGCTTGTTCCCAAAATTACAAATAAAATACCCAAACTTGAAACAGTCGTAGAAAAATCATAAAAGCCTTAAAAATACAAATAAGATATCAAAATTTTATAAAGAAAAATTTATCCAATAAAAGTATAAATAAATTTTTATTTTTAATAAAAATTAATTATTTAATACTTATTATTTAAAGTCTTTAATTGTAATCGCACCATCAAAATTCAACACTAGGAAAAAGGTATAAAGAAATAAATAAACTGGGTAAAGTAAATAAGGAAAAATATTGAAATTACTTTCTTACTATTAACTTATTAAATTATTATCAGTAGAGCGATTTAAAAACCCTAAATTTATAACTATCTTTAATTATTAATTATTTAAAAATCGATAAAATGCCAAACTTAATATTATTCCTTATTTTCAGTTATTAATCAACTTCAATACTTTTCAAAATGAAGTTATTAATCCAAAGAACCAATTTGATAATTAGTATTAAATCTCTAGTTCCATTATAAATAAAGTTATAACCTTATCATTTCATGATTCCTAAACCCTAATCCAACTAAGAACCCTAGCTCCATTAATACATGTGAACCTCAATTGCTTCTAAACCTGAAACCTAGGCGTTAACATGACATCATTATAATTGATCTCATTCATAGGTTCAGTAAAGTTGGAGCATTGTAGTACTTGATCATATTCACACATAAATGTAGAAGCCTCTATCACTAATAAATTTAGTATTCCGTAAAGGGTGGCTATCATCGCATCGATGATCTAATTAAGAATCGTATGTAACCCTAGTTCCAATCCTAGGCCATCAACTCACTATCCTATTTAGCATCACACCAATGATGAACCTTAGGAGCAACTATGCCAAATCTTGGAGAATAATTAATACCAATTCATCAAATCTCATTGGTGTTGATATTGAACAACCATCCTATTTAAGGAGCCAATTATTCCTTACTTCGTAGAACCACCAAGAAACTCAGACCACCTCAACTCTGCACTGATATACTTCTTATTATTTAAGAAGTATGTTCTTCAAAAGTTATTATTTGAAATAAATAAATAATCATCCTCAACCCTACCTAACAGGACCTATAAACCCTAGCTAGCTATCACCAGCAAAATGAACCAATCCTAAAAGCAACCTTATATGAATAATTTCTTAGGATGCCTAGGATTAATCCAACCTTACAAACCCTAGGTGTTGATGAATCCAACTAGGATGTGATTCATCTACTACTTATTCCAGAAACCAATTAGAACCATAGAACACCATAGAACTCCACCACCCTGATTATCATACTTGTTCTTTAATTAAAAGAATAGCGTCTTTCAAAAGTTATTCTTTTTGAAGATATAATTAATCATTAACCATGCCATATAGAGTTAAAACCAACCACTATTCATTAAAAGCACGTTAGGATTATAATGGTAATGTTATGGTTGTAAGTTATTAATATTATTGTTATTACATATTGCGCACTGCTCATATACCACAACCACACTGTTGAATAAGAACTTTATGAGAACTACCTAAAAGTGCAACACATCCAATCAATCATTACAACTCACTGATCCTAAATCATTTGGGTTAGATCACGCTAGAGCGCATCTCATACTTATGCATTATTGCATCCTTGCTAATTTTGAACATCTGTCTCCACGATTTACGATGCGGTTTTCTTAATTTGAGTTATTACAGATCGGATTTCGGCCCAAGATAATCTTTGCAACCAAGAAAGGCAAGCTCATCGCTGTCACGTCATTTGAGTACTTCAACAATTATCGTAAAGTACTATGGTTATCACCATTGCATAAAAACCAAAACCATCACTATAACGATGAATATGACTATGGTGGGCACGGAACCGTAGATTGGGAAGACATGGTGAGGTTCCATTGCAAGGGTTTATATCCATCTAGGATGCTAAACAAAGAACACATAAAAGCTGATTCTGCTGTGAATACCGTGTTAACTATAGATCCTGGGAGGGATGGGAGAAGCCAAAAGTGTTTCCACCTCTCGTTCATCAACGTACGCTTTGACCGTAGACACTTGTATCTCGCTGGCAAGCGGTAGGCTGGGGAAGCTTGAAGTCCTCACGGAGCAGTCCGTAGACACTTGCCGTCGAAGAACAAGCGGCAGGCTGGGGAAGCCTTAAGTCCCACGGTATTGCGGTTCATGATGGTATGCGGGCCTACTGGGCAGTTGGAAGAATGACCCCCAGACTGCTGTTGTGGTCGGGGTCCACCTGAAATTGGTGGGAATAATGGGACCGGCGCAGGACTCCAGGGTCGGGGCATGCAGCTATCAGGGCAAAGTGGTGTTCGAGGTAGCGGAGGAACATGATTGGCTAGACCTTATACCGGCCTCACAGGCACCAGGGAAGTGTGACGGAAGATCACCCGCGCAGTACCAAGGTTACAAGATCTCTTAAGGGTAAAGCAACACACTCTGCAGAGTGTAAAGAATCGTGTGATCATTACCCCTGGCTCGGATATGGAATCGCGAACGCACGAAAGAGCTCATGAAGTTCGAGTAAACCCAAGGAAGGCCGATAATGATATAGTTTTTCAAGAAGTAAACTTTTGAAGAAATGGTTATCAAAACTCGCATTGGTATTAGACTTTCTATTTCACGTCGAGCTAGTGCATTAAACACCTCTTTCTGCATGAACTTTGTTGAGTACGCCGTACTCATCCTATAATTTTAAACTTCTGCTGACAGGAGCTGAAGGAGGATCTCCAGCTCAACTGTAGACCCCAGGAGTCAACAACCAGTCATGGGAGCGTAACCGCTGAAGAGTCATATACCACATCCATCATGAGAAAACCTAGATTAAGAAGTAGAAGGAACTAGCTTCCAAACTCAGCCCTTATTAGCTAGAATCTATTCATAACTTTAGAGGTTGTTAATACTTCACAAATAGAGTTCTGTATAGATTAGACTAACAGTTGCTCTTCCTGAGTTATTACAGTTTGCATCATTGTAATGGTGGGAGGCTGTGATGATCTTATGTAACAGAGTCTCAGGTGTAATTCTATAGACATGCCTTGACCCGCATAGAAGTTTCTGTTGTACCACTGAAAGCGATATAATACTAGTGGAACGGTAGACATTGAAAGGGACTTGGGATTTACATACTATGCCCATAATAAAAGCCGGGTCACCACAGTTGTACTGAGCAATGCTTGACCTTAGATGAAAACCCTTTAAAGGAGACCTATGGATTGGTAGTGGTCTATAGGAAGTTGTCCTAGGTAAACCAACACTTATGACTTGAGATGGATATTCCACTTGAATAATCCCACACTGTCAACATTTTTTCCTAAGTTAGTTAGCTAATCCTAAACATGTATAACAATGAATAAGTCCTTAAAATAATAGAGTGAGTTGATCGTAATAAGAATAAATACATGGTAGTCCAAAGAGAGGATACAACCATATGGGATATCCTATTGGAAGATGTACCTAAATACACAAACATGATTACAAACTATCCATCTGTAATAGGAGTAATATCAAGTGACAAGGATAATGAAGATATCCTAACAGAAATGCAGACCAAGTTACAATGAGCAAGTAACTATCCAAACTTGTAAAACAACCATAGCAAGGAGTAAATATGAGTTATATGAAGTAGTATAGACCATGATGAACTAATCATGGATGTGTACAAAAGAGTAGACATGAAGGCAATAACAGTTATTTGCTATGAAGAGTTATAATCATATATGATTCACCTGAGAATCGTTATGTGATGGACTAGAACATCATAAATACTTAGAAGAAGTGACAACAAGAAGCCGTATATTAGTGCAAGAACCGTGTTCCAAAGATACGTGGAAGGTGCCACAATATCATGACCTGATAGAATTATGAGGAAATACTTGGAAGTATAGGAGCCATACGTAGTAGGGTTAGGAGTAGCAAAGTTAGAACTTAGATATATCATGTGAAGTAGTCTCAAAGCAAACATGGTTAAGTTAATTCTTCCAAAGAACTTTAGTCAGTTCATAATCTAATTCAGCCTACTGCTTGTTTGAAGTTTCATTCTGCATTGAATGTGTAAATTAAGGTAAGTGTTGAGATAATAGTAGAATCCCATATTCGTGCTAAGTATCAATGACATAAACCTATGGTTGTGAAAGACATACTGAAGCACATCCAGCCCATGTTTAGAGATGTCTTTACTTCGTTCATGTGCATTGGCATTCAGGCTTACATTGATGTGTATGGTAAGCACAAAGCTGAATCTTCTCTTGGATTTTATTGAATTTTCATTGTTTCAAGACTAGATCCACAAGATGAAGTTTGACTTTGATATGCAATGCATGTTGTAATATCAAGTCCTTACTTGATGCTATAGATCTGAGTGTAATGTATTCTGTGTGAGAAGTGATTTGAATTCAGTATATTTTGAAGACAAGATGAAGGTTCATCAGATAAGAAACAGTTGTGGGAAGCAAACCACAATACCTGAAGGAAAAGGAATCACATCTGGTGCTTACTCTGCGTAGGAGTACTTTAGTGCAGTGAGAAGCATGAAGTGGGAACATGGTGATTATGTTGCTTCTGGGCAGATTCATAGTCGACATAGAAGAGAATGTATGTGTGAAGAATTACTTAGGATACTGAGTATTCATAGTGTCAATAGTGGTTTTCTCAAAATAAACTCAATGAAGAAAGGTGACATGGTAGAATCAGCAGCGTTATATACAGTAACATCTCATAGTCGTATATCAAGACCACAATTGGTATAATATCAATATCATGCAGATAAGTAGCAGATGCTCATCTATTGATCGTAACTCATAATAGAACTACTTTTGATATCAAATAGCCAATAGCTTGGTAATAACAACCACAAATGCTGTATTTGTTGGAATCATAAATAGTCCATGATTTAATTAGTTGTAACAAAAGTTTGTGAACAAATAAAAATCTTGCTGCCAAATAGTTAGATCTAGAAACATTTAGTCAAAGGATTTAATTACATGGACGTCTACAATTGAGTGATACACCACACAAAGTTTCTTCGTAAAACTCAGGAAGAATATCAATCATACAAGACCTATACCAATATTCTAATCATAAGTCCAATAGTTGGAAGAAATGGAGTTTGAAGACCATAAGAAAACTTCAAGGGGTGGAGTAAAGATTGAGTTGAGCAGCAATAACTCAATACTTTGAGCATAATAGAAGAAGAAGAAGGTCTCGAATCGAGAGAAGTTCAGATCTATCATAAGATTGGGCTAACAATACTTTCGTAAGGAAGTTAGATTCGTAAGCTTAGAGGGTTCACACTGAGAAATAAGAAGTGGACTATAACTTTCTGAGAAAGGAGCACATTTACCTTAAGTACGAAAGCTCAAGTCAACTAATGTTAACAAGTTGACGAAGAAAATACCATAGACCAAATACAGCCTGGTATGCTAAAGACCGAAGGAGATTGATTATACCAAAACTAAAGTCTTATTTGAATGATTCCTTTATGGAACCAATAATCCAAAATAGTTATAAGTATCAACTATGTCCATGACAACTGGATGGACTGTCGAGTCTAATTCATTTCTTAGGAATAAATCATCATGATCATTTCCCATGTTAAGCACTTACTTAGTACCATTATTGCAGTTTTGGTAGTATGAAATGGGTGCACTTATTTATCAAATAGGAGAATGTTATCCAATTAGTCCTCAATTAAGATCACAAGACAAGAAGTCTCAATCATTGAATATTCAAATGAGAAAGGAAACAAGCTTATAATAATGGAGGAAACTGGTTATGGGAAGAAGTAATAGTTGTTATGTCAAACAGCATGGATTCCAGGAAGAACTGGACAAGGGACAGATGTAAATTATATCCAAAGGAGACTGTTATCACATTTTTACAACTGAGAAAAGTCGTAGGCCCCAGACAAGCCATCCACACTGAATTAGAGAGACTCAAACTTCGAGACTAAGTTTAGTTTAAGGGGTAGAGACTGTAATATCCTGTAATGGGGGTTATAAAAATAGAGGAACAAGAGGTGGACATCTATATGTAGTAACCGAATTTTTTGCTACAATTGGTACAATGGCAAGAACGAAGTTTCACTTGGACTCATGGAATGAAGCAGCTCATCAAGTCAAGTGCTAAAACTCAATGTGATTTTACATAAAAACCTTGTTTTGGGTAGAGATGATTTGACAGCAGTGATTGATCAAATAAACTATAATCCAACACAACAACACTTACTCAATGACCAATTGCTTTGATCTTATAAAGATTGTAACATGGTATTCGCTGCAATATATGAATATCCATTTATTTAGAAATCGATAACAGAATAGGACAGTAAACTATTCTCTCACTTCGTTCATTCTTTCCATGTCCTAAGACTGATCTAGATGATCTCACTCAGGTGAAACCCCATGGACAGTCTATCTGACCTGCATCATTGAGTTAGAAGTCAAGGAGACCCACTCACAGAAATATAGTATCCTTCCTCGTATGTCCAAAAGTGAGTTACATACATCAAACCTAGAGAGGGGAGAGTCTCTATTCCTCATTTGCTAGTAAGCAATGACAAACCTTGAGTGGCAAATCTTGGAACATAAACATCCATATGACTCACAACGACATTCTCTAGAGGAACCCCGAGACATTCAAGCCTTCCTCTCATAGGAGAGAGCCATTTGTCTCTAAAACCTATTTCACCCTTAATAATGAACAAAGGACAAACCCTTTGTAGCTAGTGTATGAGGTTGTAAAACCATTTCCTCGGAATAGAGAGAACTTAGCTATCACAATGGACCACATACCACTCAGAATTGATTAAGCTAAGGAGGAGATTAACTCCAACTCAAGATAGCCAAGTGGAGTTTTAGACTTGTTATATATTGAGATATGGTGAACATTGGCACCACAAACTCCTAGAAATAAACCATTCCTTTATAAGAGAGCCCGGGCTACAGGTGTTACACCCAAGAAAAAGTTGGGAAGGCAACACTTGGAATGTGAGGGAGAACTATCCAGGAGTACCCGATGATAATATCAACATTATTTAAGTGGAACCTTTAACAGAACATTTCCTTAGGCATTCTCCTGGGATAAAATCTACTCAGAGCAACCATAGTCTATGCAACACACCAAGAAAACACATGAGAGATAATGAGTATTCTAGTTAGATCAAGACAATACTTGATCATGACCGCGGAGGTGGGAAACCCAGTTGAATGAGAGATACACCAGGAACTCAAACATTAGATCATTATTATGTCAGGAATTGAGTGATGATCATAAACCCAAAGAAACCTGAGGTAATGATATTAGTAATGTTGATGGTGTCTAATCCACAGACTGTGCTCTTGAGGCACGTGCGGGTAAGCAAATCTTAACAAGATTAGTAGATACACATTCACCGCATGAAATCATGAGGGAAACTCAGTAATAAGCAGTGTCCCTAGGCTTAGATCCCAACCTGAACTTCTTAGAACTGACTCATGATCACGTGCATGATCTCCTACCACATTTCACATTCCAACCTATTCTCTCACTTGGGGTCCACAAGAAACCCTTTTTAGAGACAACTCTATACTTTATATGGTGAGAAACCACTCAACCATTTGACCAAAGTTAACTATGTAAAAGGACTCATAAACCAATGTAGCTACTTTAAAGTTTCTGATAAACTTGGGAATAATAATAGAAGCACTGACTGGTAGAAGAGAAACCAATTTCAAACTTAGTAATTAGAGAAGCACATAAGGTATTAAGCAAGTAACCTTATCAGGTAGATGAGATTAAACTTTAGCCAATGCAATATAGGTCACCATTCATATAAATTCAAAATTATATCCTCAACCCTAGTTATGGTATCACTATGGTGATTACCTTATAAAACCTGCACTTACAATTGAGAATTAAATCAATGCATGCATTAGGTAAATATCACTAGAACTCAGTGGCACATTAATAAAATTATGGTTATTTATTAAACCTATGAGAAAACCACATTGGTGATACATCTATAATTAAACCATAAGTGTATTATCAACCACTTATCATTAGAATCAAAATCAAACCCCGATGAGAGTAATATCATCAAGTATTTCAAGGTGTTATTAAAATAATAGAAGGTATTAAACTTGAAATAGAACTGTATTATAAACCTCACAAGACCTAACAAGCAAGAGCTCACATAATTCATGTGTAAGTGACCAACAATTCTAAATGAGAGATCAAATCCTTAGATATCTTTTAGCAAGAGTTAATCATGCCATTAGTCACTACTTAATAGAACTCCATAAACAAATCCATTGGGTAACTTATTTCTTGGCAAACATACCAAATAACTAAGAAATAATACTATAAGAAAACTACCATCTGAGGCAAACAATTTAGTTATTCCTAAAGATAATATTCAAA
>NC_061509.1:123205733-123285385 GCF_022539505.1 Lolium rigidum
TTCGCAAAAACAAAAAACAAGGAGATTCAAGATATAAGTTGTAAAAATAAAGATTTAAAGACGAACTTTTATTGTACATAGAGGATGACATGCTGTCCCATTTTGCAGCAGAGGTCCCAACGTTTCAAATGCGGCTTGAGATCAAAAGAAAAAGAAAGTAGCCAGAAATTAGGGGGTAAAAAAAAACTCGAAGAAAAGAAAGTTGATTGTACATAGAGGATGACATGCGGGACCCACGAGTTAGCAGCTTACTCAACGTTTCCAAGGCGGCAGGGATCAAAAGAAAAAGGAAATAGCCAAAAATCAGAGAGTGAAAAAAAACCCTAGAAAATAAACTTTTGTAGTACATAGAGGATGACATGCGGGTCCCATGAGCCGACGGGTTCCTCAACGTTTCAAACGTGGCATGGGATCGAAAGAAAAAGGCAAGTGACCAAATATCGGGAGCCAAAAATAATCCAAGAAAAGAAACTTGATTGTACATAGAGGATGACATGCGGGTCCCATTTTGCGGCGAGCGGTCCCAACGTTTCAAATGCGGCTTGAGATCAAAAGAAAAAGAAAGTAGCCGAGAAATTAGGGGGTCAAAAAAACTCCAAGAAAGGAAAGCTTTATCGTTCATACAGGCTGACATGTGGGACCTATGAGCCGGCAGCTTACTAAACGTTTCAAAGGCGGCGGGGATCAAAAGAAAAAGGAAATAGCCAAAAATCAGAGGGTGAAAAAAAATCCAAGAAATCAAACTTTTATTGTACATAGAGGATGACATGGGGGTCCCATGAGCCGACGGATTCCTCAACGTTTCAAACGTGGCATGAGATCGAAAGAAAAAGGCAAGTGACCAAATATCAGGAGCCAAAAATAATCCAAGAAAGGAAACTTTATTGTACATAGAGGATGACATGCGGGTCCCATTTGCAGCAGCGGTCTCAACGTTTCCAAGGTGGCACGGGACCAAAAGAAAAATGAAGTAGCCGAAATCAGGGGGTGAAAAAAATCCAAGAAAAGATAGATTTCAATTGGGCTGCATCCGGACATCTGGGCCTTCGAACTATCCTTCTGGGCCTTTTGATTCGTACAATTTCAGCCCACTCCAGAACATGGAAGTTCGGATTTTTCTCAAAAAAAAAAACCAGGAATGTCCTATGCTTCGCAAAAACAAAAAACAAGGAGATTCAAGATATAAGTTGTAAAAATAAAGATTTAATTTATCCGTTTGCAATAGCTCAGAGCGAAATACACTGTTTATTGTCTGCAAAATAATCAAGATATCACATGTTTCTTGTACGGGAGGCTGACATCGGGGACCCATGAGCCGGCGAGCGTCGTCAACGTTTCAAAGGCAGGGGGTCGAAAATAAAAAAAACAAAAAATCGAGTTGGTAAAAAAATCCAAGAAAAGAAAACATTTATCGTTACGAGAGGATGACATGCGGGACCGATGAGGCAGCGGCATCCTCAACGTTTCCAAGGCGGCGGGGGATCAAAAGAAAAAAAAATGAAATAGCCGGAAATTAATTAGGGGTCAAAAATAAATCCACCAACGGAAACTTTTATTGTTCATAGAGGATGACATGTGGGACCGACACGCCAACGAGCGTCCTCATCGTTTCAAAGGGGGCGGGGGATCGAAATAAAAAGGCAAATAGCCGAGAAATTAGGGGTCAAAAATAACTCCAAGAAAGGAAACTTTTATTGTTCGTAGAGGATGACATGCGGGACCCATGAGCCGGCGGCTTACTCAACGTTTCAAAGGCGGCATGAGATCGAAAGAAAAAGGCAAGTGACCAAATATCAGGAGCCAAAAATAATCCAAGATTTATTGTACATAGAGGATGACATGTGGGTCCCATTTTGCAGCGGCGGTCTCAATGTTTGAAATGCGGCTTGAGATCAAAAGAAAAAGAAAGTAGCTAGTAATTAGGGGGTCAAAAAAATCCAAGAAAAGAAAGTTGATGGACATAGAGGATGACATGCGGGTCCCATGAGCCGACAGGTTCCTCAACGTTTCAAACGTGGCATGAGATCGAAAGAAAAAGGCAAGTGACCAAATATCAAGAGCCAAAAATAATTCAAGAAAAGAAACATGATTTACATAGAGGATGACATGCGGGTCCCATTTAGCAGCAGCGGTATCACCGTTTGAGAGGCGACAGGGGATCGAAAGAAAAAGGCAAGTGACCAAATATGAGGTGCCAAAAAAATCCAAGAAAAGAAAGTTTTATAGTACATAGAGGATGACATGCGGGTCCCATTTAGCGAGCGGCGTTATCACCGTTTGAGAGGCGGCAGGGGATCGAAAGAAAAAGGCAAGTGACCAAATATGAGGTGCCAAAAAAAATCCAAGAAAAGAAAGTTTTATAGTACATAGAGGATGACATGCGGGTCCCATGAGTAAGCGGCTTACTCAACGTTTCCAAGGAGGCAGGGCATCAAAAGAAAAAGGAAATAGACAAAAATCGGAGAGTGAAAAAAATCCCTAGAAAATAAACTTTTATAGCACATAGAGGATGACATGCGGGTCCCATGAGCCGACGGAGTTCCTCAACGTTTCAAACGTGGCATGAGATCGAAAGAAAAAAACGCAAGTGACCAAATATCGAGGAGCCAAAAATAATCCAAGAAAAGAAAGTTTTATAGTACATAGAGGATGACATGCGGGTCCCATTTAGCGACAGCGGTATCACCGTTTGAGAGGTGGCGGGGATCGAAAGAAAAAGGCAAGTGACCAAATATGAGGTGCCAAAAATAATTCAAGAAAAGAAAGTTTTATAGTACATAGAGGATGACATGCGGGTCCCGAGTTAGCGGCAGCGGTATCACCGTTTGAGAGGCGGCGGGGGATCGAAAGAAAAAGGCAAGTGACCAAATTTGAGGTGCCAAAAAAACTCCAAGAAAAGAAAGTTTTATAGTACATAGAGGATGACATGCGGGTCCCATTTAGCAGCAGCGGTATCACCGTTTGAGAGGCGGCGGGGATCGAAAGAAAAAGGTAAGTGACCAAATATGAGGTGCCAAAAATAATTCAAGAAAAGAAAGTTTTATAGTACATAGAGGATGACATGCGGGTCCCATTTAGCAGCAGCGGTATCACCGTTTGAGAGGCGGCAGGGGATCGAAAGAAAAAGGCAAGTGACCAAATTTGAGGTGCCAAAAAAAACTCCAAGAAAAGAAAGTTTTATAGTACATAGAGGATGACATGCGGGTCCCATTTAGCAGCAGCGGTATCACCGTTTGAGAGGCGGCAGGGGATCGAAAGAAAAAGGTAAGTGACCAAATATGAGGTGCCAAAAATAATTCAAGAAAAGAAAGTTTTATAGTACATAGAGGATGACATGCGGGTCCCGGTTAGCAGCAGCGGTATCACCGTTTGAGAGGCGGCGAGGGATCGAAAGAAAAAGGCAAGTGACCAAATTTGAGGTGCCAAAAAAAACTCCAAGAAAAGAAAGTTGATTGCACATAGAGGATGACATGCGGGTCCCATTTAGCAGACGGCGGTCTCAACGTTTCCAAGGCGGCAAGGGATCAAAAGAAAAAGGAAGTAGCCGGAAATCGGGGGTCAAAAAAATCCAAGAATAGAAAGAATTTTGGTTCATAGAGGATGACATGCGGGACCCATGATCCTGCATCGTAAACGGCTCGATCGGAGAACGTTGAACGAGATGGCGCGATCGAGAAAAAAAACAATGCCGAGAGAGGCTGCCATCCGGGCCCTACATCCCTCGGCGGTGCGGATTTGCGTTGACTCGGCCGGCGAACCCGAGATTTCGAGATGCACCACGTCCGGGCCACCATACGCGACGTTTTGGCCGCTTTCGTCGGGCTAGGTGGCCTCAAAAACGAGAAAAAAAAGTTTTGACATGCACCACGGAGGGACCAAAAATCGTCGGCCATGGTACACCAGCAACCACGGCGCGACTTCAACTTCGTCGGCCATGGCAACTTTTCTTGTAGTGCAATAATAATAACTAAACCATTTTATGGTGCCACATTAAATTTGCAAATACACCACTCAAGACCTTGCAGTATCTTGAACTAATCCTTATATGTTTCAAATAAGTAAGACCTGTAAAATAGAAAAGAATTCAAATTTGAATTCTAAACAGAATTATAAAAACAGAAAAAGAAAATAGATAAAAGAAAAAAAGAGGGAAAAGAGCCTTACCCGGCCGTGTAGCCCACCAAGCAGCCCAAGACCCAGCCCACCAACACGGCCCAAACCACCAACCTAGCAGCCCAAATACCCCTTCGTTAAAAAATAACGAGGAGGAGGTCATCCTCATCCCCTCCCTCTCGCATGCCGGCCAGCACGAAGCCGTGCTTGGCTTCTCCTCACCGTGGCAGCTCCTCCGCGTCCGAAGGCATGACGAGGCTCGACCTGCACACTATAAAAGCCGAGAGATGAGCACTGGCCCGAATTCTTTCCCTCTCTGCTCAATTTCCGCCCCAATTCGAAACCCTGGCCGACCCGGCCATCTTCAATCGCCACCGGTAGAGACCTCCCCTGGCCAAGCCGTTACCACCACTATGATCGCCGACCTCGACATGGCCATCGTGCAGAAGGAATCGAGCCCTGGCGATCCGTAGCTTATCCATCGAGCTCGTTCCCTCCGACGGCCGGAGCCATGGATTCCGGCGAGCCAGACCTCCATCGACCTCGCCGTCACGCGCATCATGCTCCTGGTGAGCTCCTCGATTCCCTGGTGTGCCCGCCTTGCTCAATCATGCACCGTAGAAACGCCGCATCATTCACCCGTGCCCACCGCCGCAGAACCACACCGCCGGCCAAGCTCCGGTGACCGTATCGGGGCGGCGCCGCCACCCTATGGCTCAGCGCATCGCCCTGCGTCGAGCCAACGCACGCGCGCGTCAGCGGGGAGCGCCTAACGCCGGCGACCGTCGCACCCTAACCGCCGGTCACCATGAACCTTGCCACGCCAGCAATTTTGACCACGGTCAATGCTGCGTGGCAGGTGACGTGGATATAGCCCCACCGATCGGCCACTCGGGTGTAGACCGGTTCGGGTGTGTTTAGTATTTCGGTTTAATTCCAAATTACAGAAAATACCTGAAACTTTGAAATAATGTAGAAAAATCATAAAAGCTCAGAAAAATACAAATAAGATATCAAAATTCTTATAAAAGAAAAATCTATCCAATAAAAATATAAAATGAAATTTTTATTTTTAATAAAAATTTAATTGTTTAATACTTATTATTTAAAGTCTTTAATTGTAATTCTAAATTCAGTCAAAATTCAATAATTAGGAAAAAGGTATAAAATAAATAAAAAAACCAGAAAGTAAATAAGGAAAACATTAAAATTAATTTTCCTTTACTATTAACTTATTAAATTATTATCAGAAGGATTTAAACCCTAATTAATAATTATCTTAATTATTAATTATTTAAAATAATAAAATGCCAAATTCAATATTATTCCTATTTCAAAGTTATTAATAACTTCAACTTTTCAAATGAAGTTATTAATCCAAGAACTAATTGATAATTAGGACAACCCTAGTTCCATTATAAATAAAGTTATAACCTTATCATTTCATGTGATTCCTAAAACCCTAATCCAACTAAGAACCCTAGCTCCATTAATACATGTGAACCCTAATTTGCTTCTAAACCTGAAACCTAGGTTAAACATGTGATCATTATAATTGATCTCATTCATAGGTTCATAATGAGCAACATAGTACTTGATCATATTCACATAAAATGTAGAAGCCCTATCACTAATAAATTTAGTATTCCATGTATGCCTATCATCAGACCTAGATGATCTAATTGGGTTAACCAAATGTAAACCCTAGTTCCAATCCCCAGAGTCATCAACTCGAAGACCGAGGAGTCAACAACTACTTCAAGGGACAGAAATCTGCCGGAAGAGTCATATACCACATCCACCATGGAGAAAACCTAGATTAAGAAGTAGAAGGGAACTAGCTTCCTAAACCTAGCTCCTATTTAGCTAGAATCTATTCATAACCTCAGTAGCTAGTTAAATACTCTACAAATAGAGTTCGTGTTAGGATTAGACTACGAGTCGTTCTTCTGGAGTTTATTTACAGTTTTACCTCATTGTAATGTAGGAGGTCGTGATGATCTTATGTAACGTAGTACGTGTGTAATTCTATAGACATGCCTTGGACCCGCATATGTTTCTGTTGTACCACTCTGAGCGATATAATACTAGTGGAACGGTGTTTCATTGGTGTTATATCAGACTTGCATACTACACCATGCAGTGGTATGCCGGGTCACCACAGTCATACTGACGCTCATACTTGTTAAGGAGATGCGCGGAGAGTGGTCGTTGATATCGCACGCTTCTCACTTGTTCTTCGGTGAGGTACCGTCTGTTGTCATACCGGGGCCGGTCGCGCGGGTCGGCCTCCTCCTTTTCCTTACCACGAGAGTGACTGCTTTCTTCTTTATCCTTGCCATGGTGGTATACAGGCCCTGCCATGTTAACATCGAACGGGAAATCTAGCCGACGCCTCGCGGCATGATCGAGTTCCACCATGTTGACGCCAGGAAACGGATGTGTGTCCACTTTCATGGCAAACTGGCCAAAGATCAATCGGCCTTGTTCTATCGCCGTTTGGATCTGCCGACGAAACTCTTTGCGGTCATTGGTGGTATGGGTGAACGAGTGATGCCACTTGCGGTACGGTCTCCCGTTCATTTCTTGCGCCGTAGGGATTTTATGGCCTTCGGGTAACTTCAGTTTTTTTCCTTAAGCAATAAATCAAATATCTGCTCAGCCTTGCTCACATCGAAGTCAAACCCTTTTGCAGGCCCTTGTGGTTTCACCCATTTGCAGGACACGGGAGCTGCCCCCCGAGCCCATTCAGCCACGGCTACTTCCAGGTCTTCTGCAGAATCCTCGACTTCTTCTGTCTCGACCGAGGCCTACGGACGCTTAAACTTGTCCTGGTACAATTCAGGGTGGCGCTGCTCATACGATGTTAGTTTCTGGACCATGTGCGACAGTGAATTGTACTCTACTTGGAAAGCCAGATCTTTGATCGGTGTTGCGAGGCCCAATGCTGCCAGATCGACTGCTTCTTTCTCAGTTAAACGAACCGAATAACATCGGTTCCTGACAGTTCTAAAACGTTGAATGTATTCCGACACCGTTTCTCCTCGCTTCTGCCGCACCTGCGTTAGATCGGCAATGCCAGCCTCGGTAGCTTCTGAGTGATATTGAACATGAAATTGTTCTTCCAGTTGCTTCCACGTCCGGACTGAGTTTGGTGGTAACGAGGTGTACCACCCAAAGGCCGATCCCGTGAGAGATTGTGCAAAGAACCTCACACGTAACGGGTCTGATGCTGAAATCATGCCCAACTGTGCCAAATATCGGTTCACGTGCTCAATTGAGCTAGACCCTTCTGCTCCATTGAATTTTGAGAATTCAGGGAGCCGATACTTAGGTGGCAGCGGGATTAAATCATACTCGTCAGGGTACGGCTTGGAATAGACGATTGTTTTCCTCTTCGGCAAGATGCCGAACTGGTCTCTCAAGATGGTGCTGATTTGTTCCATGGTATTAGCTGTAGGGACCGAGCTCTCATGACTCGTTCCGGTGGCATATTTAGCTAGCCATGCCTGTTTATCAACGTCTGCTCCAGAAATCCCTGCTGGTGCAATCTGGTTTGTGCGCGCCAAGGCATTGCAGTCCGGCACGTATGTGCACACGTATCCATGTGGGATCTCTTTAGGCGGCTCGTACAGGAAATTGGCAATCGCTAGGATCGCCTCCAACCTTGTAGACGACGTACGCCGGTGAACCCTGTGGCTCCGGCGCCGCAAGCGCGAACGGCAGCGGCGGTCCGATGCGGAGCGGTATTTCCCCCTGGTGAGTCCCTAGGGTAGGTCCAGACGGAGAGTACTGATGCTTCATGATTTCCTGCACCACACGAACCGCAACGCGCTCGAAGGCGTTCACCAAGCTCTCAGAATGGCGGTGTAGACAATGAGCCACCATGTAATTAATCTCCTGGCGTAGAGCTCTGGTGCGTTCCTCTGAAGAGGTAGACAGGTCTACTTCATCAAGAGCGCCTCCGGGTGAGAACCCTTTCCACCTAATGCCATGTGAACGGGTCTTCGCGAAGGAGCCGATGAGATCGGCTTCTAAGAGGGCTTTGATCTCATCATACTTCTTCTTGTGCTCCTCAGGCAGATCTGCGTACGTGACTGGTTCGTCCACCACCTCATCGGCGGCTTTTGACATGGTTGCTGTAGAGGTCGACGCAGTTGTTGTTGTAGAGTGTCCCACCGGGCGTGCCAGAATGTGTTGCCTACCAAAACCCACCGGCGAGCAGCGACGGGCAACACGGAGAGCCGGGAGGCTCCCAGGACTGCTGGTGGATCCTGGTCCCTCGGGCAACGGCCCGCAATGCTCCGGCACACGTCCCGGCTGGTGCGAGGGCGTGCCACCTGACCTATACCTGGTCAGGAAGGTGATGGATTGCTTCGACTAGTTTCCTGCATGGCAAACACGTAAACATTAAATACGAGCCCCGATCGGCTCTTAGGTTGCCTTGTGGATCGGCTCGAAGAGCCGACCGCCCCATGGTTCACGATGGATTTACAATGACATGGGGATCCTGCTTTATCAATATAAAGTTAAACCAATCTACGATAGCCTAGGGTTTTCACCGCATAACCGGAACATCCTACGCGTAGTTGAGCCTAGCGGATACGTAAGATGATAGAAAACCAGCCCTAAAGAGGCCTAAAAACCAACATGAAGTTGATCCCCGGAACAATCCCTCTAGGACTTAATAAACCATACCTTACGCACTACCGGATCGTTCAACCCGTTTGCAAGGCCTAACCATGCGGATATCAAACCAATCCTTGAAGTACAAGGAACAACTATAACGGATCGGATCTACTAAAAAAAGAATAAGCAAGATGCTGCCCTTACACCTAAGATAGGTGTAAGGGCAGCTGGATATTTAGGGGTAGCGTAGCTAAGCAAGCATATCATGAAAGTATCGACGTCAACCCCAAAACATCCACGATAAGGGTATTGCTCGCCATCAAAAAGGCTTCAGCACGAGCAACACCAACAGCGAATGAACTAATACTGCCTAGATCGCAAGATGCGATCTAGGCAGCATGTTGCTTACCCGGGAGAAACCCTCGAAACAAGGGGTGGCGATGCGCCTAGATTGGTTTGTTGTGAACGTGATCGCCCTCCTTTCTCAATAACCCTAGGTACATATTTATAGTCCGTGGACTTTCTATCTTAGGAATAAACCTAGCTGTGTATGACTAAACTTTATCTCTTAATTCTAAATCTACCATAATATACAGATACACGGGCAATCTAGCCCAAATTCTCGCACAAGGCCGATTCAGAGACACTTCGTATGCATGTCCTCTAAGCCCTTCTTCAATCACGGCCCATCTCCGGACTTGATTAAAATCTGGTGATAACACAATGAGATTATTCCCAGGTATTAGCCAAAGAGGTATAATGGTGTATCAATGGAACAAGAAGTCAATGGGAGACCCCCCACTTCGACGAAAATCAACAAGGCTTTCTTCAGCACCTGACCGGCCAGAGGCCCGGTCAGACCGGCCCTAGCACCGGCCAGCCTGGCGCCGACCGGCCCCTGGACTAGTGCTAACCGGGGCATGTCCAGTAAGCCAGCTGAGCCCTCTTGGCCGGGGCCCGGTCCCAGGCCCGGTCTGGACCGGCTTGGTCCGGTCATACGCTCGGTCGGACCAGGCGGTGGACCGGGAGCCCCGGCGCCAACCGAATCCTGCCCTGACATCAACCGGAGGATGTATTGTGGGACAATTCCCTGCTCCGGTCTCAGCTCCGGTTTGGACCGGCAAGTCTGGTCACATGCCCGGCCTGACCGGCCCCTGCGCCGGACTGTCCGGTCTCAGGTCCGGTTGACCGGGCTCCTCGAAGAAAAAGATGAGGTGGCAAGTTCCAACGGCCAAATTTCAAGTGGCACTATAAAAACCCCTTCTCCTACCTCTGAAGAGTTAGGCACTACACTACAAGCTGTTCTTGAGCTCTCTCTCACATACTCCATTGTTAGAAACACCAAAAGCCTCAGATCTCTCTCCTCCTCCACCCAAGCTCAAATCCCTCCAGGGAAAAGATAGAGGAGGACCCGATCTACCGTTCTACCAAGCCAAATCTTGTTCCCCTTGTATTCATCAAGATACTTGCTCTCTAGGGTTCCTTGGAAACCCTAGGTGGGCAAGAGTGGTCCAGAAGCATCCGGGCTATGGATTTTCTCCTGACAAGATTGTGAAGGTTTGGAGGCTACCTCAAAGTCTACCACAAGTGAGTGAGCTATTCCTTCGTGGGATAGGATCCGGAGAATAGGGTGAGCCTTCGTGGCGTTGGGGAATCCTTCGTGGGACCTCCACCCCTCCAAACGTGACGTACCTTCTTGCAAAGGAAGGGAACACGGGAATAAACCCTCGTCTCCGCGTGCTATCAGTTATCTCTAAGAGAACTCCTTACTTGTGATATAATTGCCTGTGAGAGCCTTCGTGCTCGAGTTACTAGTATCATCATATAGGTTGCCTCACCTAGTTTGCATTAGGCTCACCTTTATATTCCGCAAAGCCTAATATTGCAAAGAAAGAATTAAAATTTGTAGAAACCTATTCACCCCCTCTAAGTTTACCATCTCTGAACTTTCACATACGCATGCTCGACCCCAAAGAATGATAGTGGAGTCTCACAACAAGACCGTTCCCATTGCAAGAGAAAGTTTAATGGGAGCCACCCAACTAAGCTACCAGTGACGAAGTTCGGACGTACTCCGAGACGGAATCAGAGGTTTGCGCCGGCGGCTAGGCGTGCAAACCACACGCTTCGCTAAACGTCCCGCAAGGTACAGTACAGAATATAAAAACCCGAAGGCAACAGGAAGTAAACACCCGAAGGCAACGGTAAGTAAAGCATGGCATACATGGCATAGGCAAATAAAACAAAGGTTGTGGCTCCCAATACACAGACTCAAGGAAAGGTAATGGGTGAGGGGGGTCCCGATAATCGTCCCCACGTACGGGTAGAGCGCTCAATCTCGGAATAGATAACAAGAACTCGGGTCCTAGGGGACATTAGCGAGTCAAAGTTCTGATGCTTTCGCAAAGGGGTTCACATATGCCTCTGCTTACAATTTTAGTTGTTAACAATTAAGTAAAGCATGTGTATCTCCAAAAAATATATCCATAAACCATGTGTCATGATTCCCCAACAGATAACCCGATAAGATAACAACAACGGTAACGATATATAAACAACACTAGCATGCACTACGACTCGCAAGGGCAGACTCGATAACCAAACAACAACTGTAGGTGGTTGGTGGAGACAATATAGGCTGCTTGAGGTAACAAGTGGATAGGACACGTGACAAGAACGCAACTCAAGGATAGCATAAGGGAGAAGGCAAAATAAAATAGGTGAGCGACTCCTGCAGGGACAGGAGTATAGAAAATGCTTGCCTGTTAAAGATTGCCGAGGAACATCCGGAGAACTTGTCGTATCTCACCGCACCACTTCGCGATCCTATTCGGAAAGAAGCAAATGCTGGAACACACAACGCATGCAAGTCTTACTACTACGGATAAAGAAGATCCAGCATGATCAAGATGATATGCATGGCATGGCAGGAATGATGCAATGCACTTATCCATATTAATCGGAGTCGGAACCCCGGACAAACAAATTAAGTTTGAAGTTGCATTTCTACCGGCAAAGTTAAGTGTTGATTAGCATGGCATATCATGGCAGCGGTGCGCTACTTCAAAGTTAAACGGAGCGGGGAAACCCTAGTCGGCGTCCGAAATACTCCGCATGTCATTAGGGTGAAACATACACGATCATCGATGAACAAGATGATGCGACATGCAAACAGATGAATGGGTGGCATATTAATGATCCTCATATTTTCTGATCAATTTTCATATATAACACTTTGCATTTCGATAAACGGTTTGAAAGATATGATTTATGCAAGATTTGACACATATATGCAATTTTCAGAAAAAACAGGAAAGGCCTGGGGCGTTCTCACCGAGGGGGGATGAACCCTGGGTCAATGACGTGCGGGACCAGGGAGGCTGACGAGGCAGCTGACTGGGTAGAAGGGGCCCGGGTTGGTTCACAGAAGCTGCACGGGGGGTTTTCAGAAAAACATCAAGATTAGGGGCTGCGGGTTCACATCAGGAAAGGATAGGGGCTTTTCACAAAAACGTCCAGATCTCGATCTAGCAAACTTTTCTCACCGAGGTTAGATCTAGCCGCACAGACTGGCAGGTGGGGGCCGTGACGCCAGCGTGGCGCCAACGTGGCAATCCTTGCACGCTCGTTCCTGTCGAAACTTAACTTGTTCAGTAGAGGGGCGCGACACGGTGGCAGGAAAACCGACGACAGCATCCACTCGCGGCGGCCCTGCGTGGAGAGAAGAGAGGGAACGGGAGGCTCACCGCCAGGGTCACGACGACGAACTTGGGGAGGACGGGGAAGCAGCGGGGAGGAGGCGGCCGGAGGCAAAGCAGACGGTGGCGTCCATGACGGGGGCGCCGGGTCGAGCACGGACTGGCCGTCTCCGAGCGAGGCAGGGTGGGGGGGAGTGGTGCACGGGGATGCGCCTTGGTGTGCTGAGATCGAAGGTGGAGGCGCGGGGTCGAGGGGAGCACCGGAGCAACGCCGGCGGCACCCATCTGTGAGGGACGGGGAGGGGTCAACGGCGGGAAAAACGAACCCGGAAGCAAAACGGAAGACCAGTTCTCTGGGAGACGCGCGAGGTTACCCGGAGGACGAATAAGGGCTCAGTTCGGCCGGAGGAGGTCGGACGGCGCCGAAGACGATGAAGAACTGTGGCGGCCGCGCGGATGTCAAGGAACAAAACGTCGCACAGGAGGCCTTACGGGTTGATTCCTCGTGCCAGGGGGAAGAGGAGAATGAGGAGGTTCTAGGGGTGGTCTCAGATCGACGAGGGGAAGACCAGAGCGGCGGCGCCATGGCGAGGCCGACGGTGGCGGGCGATGGGGTTTTTCCCTTCTCTACTTTTCTTGGCGTGGAGGAAAAGAAGATGGGAGGGGAAAAGAGGGAGCGTGGTTGGCGTGGATGAGAACGGCAGCTGTGGTGCGTGCTAGATAAAGTGAGAGAGGAGGGGAGCAGGTGCGGTGGTCCAGAGAAACCATAGCGATGGCGTCGGGCACATCTGGGGTCTCACGCGCGTTGCGTGCCACAAGACGACGAGGAGGAGCGTCTCCGCTCGATGAAGCGGTACGGGCCAGGGAGAGGGAGAAAGAAGTGGGCCGCCAGTGGAAGGAGAAAAGGGGTTGGGCTGAAAGGATGAGATGGAGAAGGGTTAGGGTTTTGGCTGGAGAGGCTCCGGCTGGGCTAGGTGGGCCGGGACTGGGGCTGCCGGTTGGCTGGTTTGGCCTGGCGGGCTAGGGAGAGGCTTCTCCCCCTTTTTTATTTAAAAGTTTCTCTTTTATTATTTGTTGTTTCTTTTAAAACCATTTTGAATAGGTTATATATAGGAGAATAACCAGAGAAAAATATATTTTCATTTGAGATAAAAAGAGGGGATTAGTTTTTAGCAATGAAATAGGGTTTAGTAAAAGGGATTTCTATTTTCGTGCCCCTGGTTCGTTAGTTGTGCTCAGTTTTCCCCAGCCTCTTAACTTTTCCTCAGTTTTCTCCTCCCTCCCTCGTAGACGCTCGGACGGGAGGGTTGCCGTCAGGTCAGAGGCCTTACCGTTACCGTTAATCCGACGGGTGGGGCTGCACAGAGGGCGGTTCCTCTCGACCGTCTCGTGCCGACGGGTAGCCATCCATCCGTCGGCCGACGTGTGGGCCGTTTTATTTCCTGATTGTATACGCGGTGCTGCCAATGACAAATGGGGCCGCTCTATAGGGCTGCCGCAGCCAATGACCGGTGGGGTCGTCTATTTTTCGGGAAAAGACATATATAACCACTCCGTGGGCTGCCGCAGCCAATGACCGGTGGGGTCGTCTATTTTTCGAGGAAAAGACATATATTGCCGCTCCGTGGGGCTACCGCGGACAATGACCGAGTGGGGTCTTCTATTTATTTAGAGAAAATCATATATTCCCGCTCCGTGGGGCCTCCGCAGCCAATGACCGCCGGGGTCGTCTATTTATTTAGAGAATATCATATAGAGCCGCTCCGTGGGGCCACCTCAGCCAATGGCGGGTGACTATTTTCGCAGCTTAATCTAAAGTGAATCTTATGCTAAACATGGTGCTTCCCGACGGTGACCTAGCGGTGGCGGCGAGCATAGCCGTTCCGACCATGCCGATATCGGCATCGTTTGGAGGCCGTGGTGCTCGAATCATGGTGGAAATTGCGATATAATTTTTTAAATGCATAATATATAGGAAAATAGCTAGATCTCTAAATCGATGCATATGAAGCTACATATATATTCTTGGTCATAATCCCCTTATCTAAAGGGGATGGATGCATGGCTTCACGTCGTCGTCGCTTTCATCGTCGGCATCTTTGTCGTCCGAGTAGTAGTACTTCCGCACATTGTTCCGTCGAACACCTTCACTGTGAGCACATCATCGCCTTCATATTTGAAGTGTACGAAGCAGCCGAAATCCACACCGTGCGCGATGGTGAAATTCTCCCAGCCCTTGTCGAGGTACATCCGGCCTTGACCGTCAAATAGGACCTCCACGGTCCAGAGACGAGGACCACAGTCAGCTGCTCGCATATACACCTTAGCCGGCTCTCGGCCGTCAAGATAGTCCGCAAACTTTTTTGGGAGTGCTCGCAAAGAGATCGAGCGCCGATCGTTTGAAATTAAAGGTTTTTTAGAACATGCCCATAATTAATCACATGCATCATATATGTGGGAACGCGTACGTACCTTCTTGACCAAAGGGTCTTCATAGACGATGATGAAGAACTCCTCTATGATCAATGGCAGTGTTGACGGTGGTGGTGGCAATGATGATGATCCACCACCCCGTCCGCCCCTTCCCCTTCCCCTTCCCCTTCCGGTCCGCGTCCGAGACGTGGAAGCCATGGCAATGGATCAAGTGTATGTGAACGAAGAAGAGAGAGGCAGAACCTATTGACACAAGGGATGGCCGTTGTGGGTGTTTATAAGGGAGAGATGACCGTTGTATGGGTTTACACAATAAATTAAGGAGGATGTGACCGTTGTGGGGGTTTACACAATAAATTAAGGAGGACATGACCGTTGTGGGGGTAGTCATCTAGGTTTTGTGTTTAGTCAAACTTTTTAAACTTTGATCACATATATAGGGAAAAGTAGTAGCATTTATGACAATAATTTAGTATCCCGAGATTCGTTTTGAAATGTAGTTTCAAATTATACCAAAATCTCATCATATATGTTGCTACTTTTTTATTTACGGTTGGTCAAAACTTAAAATATTTGACTTAGTACAAAAGCTAAAAGTACACTTATTTGTGGATGGAGGGAGTATATCTCAACAAAAAAGTAATGCGGACTATCTTGACGGAAATGGAACTTCATGATATAGTTTATCATTTTACCGTGAAAAGTAATGCCTAAAAGAAATGGTAATTCATGATAGTTTATCATTTTACCGTAATGGCTACAAGAAATCGGTGATTGTTCATCATTTTTTGCGTGGAAAGTACTTGCTACAACAAATGGGTGATGGTGTATCATTTTTTGCGTGGAAAGTAATGGCTACAACAAATTGGTGATGGTGTATCATTTTTTGCGTGAAAAGTAATGACTACAACAAATGGGTGATGGTGTATCATTTTTTGCATGAAAAGTACAAATCGGTGATGGTTTATCATTTTTTGCGTGAAAAATAATGCCTAAAAGAGTTTATAACTTAGCTCGTGAAAAATAATCCAGAAAACCAAACTTTAGCGTACTGGGTAACCGCCCTTTAGCATACATAGAGGGTGGAAGCTAACTGCCGACAGAGAGAGAGAGAGGGTGGTGGCCCCGACCAGAGAGAGATAGGGGTTATCCTGCCCATTAAATCATACGATCAACGGTCGGCGGGCATGATCCGCGTGACATGGGCTAGACCAATCAGGGCAATGTTGGGCGTCTGTGAGAATTTGTGAAGGAAGAGGGCAAAACTGAGTAGGATCAAGAAACCAAGGGCAAGTGAGTAGTAAACAGACTAAGGGATTCAAATATGAGATTTGAAAATTGAAAAATGCGTGTTTTGTACAATGAAACGCATCTTGGCCTACCTCAAACTATTTGCAATACAAATATACATGAGTGTGAAAATTATGGCCACATTCAGACAAAGTATGTTTTGGGGAAAGCTGTTTTGGGTAGGTCTTATTGTGGAGAACCATGCACCTTCATAGCTACTAGGTGATTTGAGAAGTGGCAATTTGTGGTAAAACTTGATTTATCTATGATTTATCTATGATTTGAGAAGTGGAAATTTGTGGTAAAGACTCCATGAGTAAGTGCCACTCTTTTTCGGAATTTTTTGCACATTAAATAACTCATTTAACTGGTTAATCCCATTTGTTGACTCTCTGTTGACCAGCCACTTGAGGGTAAAACTGAGTATATTGCACTAGCCCGTATTAGCACTCAAGGGGAAAACTCAGCACACAAAAAATGCTAGTATATGACTCGAGGGTATACCTGAGTATATCTAAATTTCCAAGGTTAGACTCGAGGACGCGTGTTGCGGTGCAGAAGTGGAAGACGTGCCATTGTTGACGCGTGTCGCGGTGCAAACGTGCACTAGTGGACGCGTAGGACGCGGGTCGCATTTAGGACGCGTAAGCCCCTCTCTCCCTCCCTCTGCACACAGTACGTCTCATTCTCGCTCACGCACGAAACCACGCCTCTCACGTCCCATCAACTTCTCCAAATCGAAGAAAAAACCCCAACCGCCGTACGAGCTGCCCTGCCGGCGATGGAGAAGAAGAATGCGCCGGCGGCCATCGCCCCCCGAGCCCGTCCCCTCCGAGCCCGTCGCCTCCGAGCCCATCGCCTCCGAGCCCGTCGCCGCCGAGCCCGTCGCCACCGAGCCCGTCGCCTCAGAGCCTGTCGCCTCCGAGCCCGTCGCCATCGAGCTCGTCGCCGCCGAGCCCGTCGCCGCCGAGCCCGTCGCCGCCAAGGGCGGCGCATCCAAGCGCGGCGCCTCCGTGAGCTGGGCCTCTCTCATGGGTGACGGACCACTTCACCAGATCGGCGAATGCTTACTGGCGAATGAGGAGTACGTGGACGCCTACTCTGCTATGAGGCAAGTCTGTAGAAATTGGCGCTCAGGTTTACCTGAGCCCGACGTGCACCTGCACAAATGGATCATGGTAGACCACACCCTTCCACGCGCCGCTGAGTTCACCTTCCTCCAACTCGGCACATCCCGCTACGTCACCGTAGATCTATCGGAAGTTCGTGCAAGGTTCAAATTCCTCCATATCTATAGGGTTAATCTATTCTTATTTTCAATCTTAGTGCTGAATGTTATCTTCATCAATATATTTTAGATACTACTTCGTCGGCTCTTGCCGTGGCGTCATCGTGCTTGCCCAGAAGAACCCGCCGCACAAGATACAGCTTCTGAACCACTCACAAAGGCATCGAACACTATGTTTGAGGCGCAGATGCCATCTTTTTTCTCGGATTCAGTCGTCGTAATCAAATCCCCGACTATGGTCTTCATTTGCTCACATTACCCGAACGAAATTAGTTGGGTCGATGAGAGCACTCCAACTAAGGATATATATGAATATTGGGGAGATGGAAGTTTTTCGATCGAGAACCATGGTTTGCGTTGCATTACCCCGTTCAATGGTGAACTGTATGCAATAGCTGTGGACAATTTTGAGCCCGGAAGAATAGTGTGCACCAATGTACAGTTGAAGCAGCGCGCTAGCACTGTCAAGATGGAGACACTAATTTCATTTCCACAACTTGGAAATGAAAAGTTCTATCTTGTGAAGTCAGATGGTGATCAGCTGCTTGTGTTGTTGGACAACATGCTTTTGGAGGACCAACCATTGGTGTACCGTGTGGACACTCAGAGCCGCTCTCTCCATCCGGTCAGTAACATTGGCAGTCATGCCTTCTTCGTGCATTATATCCGGTGTATCTCCGTCGACACCAGAGTGCACCCGATACTTCGATCTGGCTGCATCTACTACGCCTATTTGGGTTATATCAGAGAGTACATTCATGATACAAAGGCCTGGGATGAGTGGCCACGATATGTGGATAGAATGGGACACGACGGTCTGAGAAATGAACACAGGCCATACCGTCTGGAGGATGTATTGGCCGCACACTGCAGACGGAAGGAGTTCAATGAATATTTCCTTGGGATAATGCATGAATGGGGCGACGAAGAAATATATGAGCAATGAGGAATCTTCTTGTTGGCCATACATTGCGTGCGTCTTGTATTTTTTTTCAGCTTAGTTTGTCGTGAACATTAACAACGTTATTGGCTGCTGTATGCAGTTTATGTATTATACTTAGTTTTCTGATTATGCTGCTGTGAATTTATCATATACTAGCTTCGAGATTTGCTGCCATATTGGGCAAAAAACGAGGGCCAAAAGGCACTAGATTTGATACTAATTAGGTGAAAAAAGGCAGAGAGAAGGAGGCGGAAAAGGTACTCTTAAAATGGAAAATGCCAATTTGGACCAACAGAGACAAAACCTAGCTCCTGCTCATGTGCAACCAAACGCTATCTCGTCTTGTCCCACGCGGTCCCTTTCTACCAGCCCCACGCGACGCGGGCCCACACGACGCGGCCCCACACGTCAGCACGGAACGGTCAACTAAACGGGAATCCTGCCGTCTGAGCTGCTTCTGCGGGTTTTAAACAAGGACTTGGGGAAAACTGAGGAAAAACTAAGGAGCTGGGAAAACTGAGCACAACTAAGGAACCAAGGGCACGAAAATAGAAATCCCTTAGTAAAATAGTTTTGGAGTTCGAAAATATGCATGATGCCATGATTATGCATAAAAGAGAAGTAACAAACAAATCTATTATGGGGATATCCGGGGCCGTTACACTAGCTCACCTGATGGCATCTACTTAAGCCGATCGTGCCCAATGTTTAGACTTGTCTAGGAAGAAAGGGAGGAAGGACTTGACGTTTGGATCTGTGTTTATCGCTAAGTTGTAATCGAACAAAGTGGGAGGTTGGGAGGAACATCTGCGAACACAATGAATTTGTATTCAAGATCTAGCTATAATTCGCCACCGTCTTCCTCTTAGTTCATCGATCCACCCTCCAGAGCATAGATCCTGGCGCTATCTCATCCTCTTAATTTGTATATTAGATCTAGTTATAATTTGCCACAGTCTTCCTCTTAATTTGTAGTCCAGATCTAGCTATAATTCAGAGCATAGATCCTACCGCTACCTCTTCACGATCATCACACTCAGAACCTCCAACAAATTATTCATTGAGCCATGGAGGAGTTGACGCTAGAGGAAAGGCAGATCTATTATATGTTGATCATGACAAAGGAAGTCGTGGAGGAGCGTGTGGATGCCTACCGCTCGTCCATGACGCAGGCGATGTCGGAAATGATCAAGGACAACAACCTCAAGTTTGTGTGCTCCACACCAAGGTTGAAAATGCCATGATGGAGATCCACCGAGCCCTCGACAAAATTGGGGAGGGCCGTCGAGTTCATTAGGTTTGCCCGTACCAACTAGGCAACCTCAGGATGAATCCTACTGCCCAATCGGGCACCGCGTTGAGAATTTGGGCCGGAGGACTGGGTACTACATACCTCCTTTGGCGATAGGTACGCACGAGAACCAAACTCCAGATCAATCTGAAAAAGAAGGTGAGGAAATTTTCATGGAATGTTCTAACCGCCTTCTCTCTGCTCCGTGTGTGTGGAACTTCCTCATCTCGATGGCACCCAACCTTAGATGTGGCAAACGCGCTGTGAGGAGTATTTTTGCTCTTTGGGGTCTCCAATTTCTTTGTGGATTTTGTATTCATCGGCACAATTCGAAGGAGCTGCAGCAAAATGGTTGGAGGCTTTTTTTGTCATCACCTAATGTAGGATGAAAAATCAAAATTGTTCACCTTTAATATAGTACTTATGTCTCAGATTTATCTAAATTTACACGTACACTAAAACACGTCTAGCGAATGCTTAGACTTGGCTAGAAAGAAAGAAATGACGAACTTATCATCTAGATCTATGTTTATCGCTAAGTTGTAATTGAATAGATGTGAGGGAGGTTAGGAGGAACATCTATGAACATAATGAATTTGTATTCAATCTAGCCATAATTCACCACCTCTTAGTTCGTTGATCCCCCTAACACCCGCTGATTGGTTGGATAGATGATCCTTTCTTTAGTATCGATGCCTCTGATTTATCTAGGGCACGTTTGGTAGCCTGGACCCGAATCGTGGCTCACTGGCGCAGTGGTGCATGCACACCTGCGCGTCCAGAACGAGCCACGGACTGGAATTGGCCTGTTGTTTGGTAGGTCGGGCTGCATCGGCTGGGCCGAAAAGGCCTTTCTGTTTGTTTTCCTGCTGCCAACCCGAAATCTCGATGGAGATGAGATTAGCCCTATTTGGTACCATCCAGGCATGCATAAGGTTACCTCTTCTCTACAATGGGTAGCCTTACCATGCTCTCACCTCCCATCACACATAAATCACAGTTCATGACAATTGCAAACTTACGAAGCTAGCAGTTAACGACATCAGCTCTAGCTAGTATGAATGGTAGTTCATAACACAATGCTCCTTAGCTACTACGAATGGCAGTTTATCATCATGGGGTCGTTCAACATAGAGGATCGAATAGGGGTTCGAGAAACAGGGGGCCATAGGGGGTTCTTCTTCTTCTTCTTCACTTCTTCTCGGATGGTGGTGTTGCCTCTGGCTTCCCACATTGCGTCTGCCCACTCTTGCCTCTTCTCCTTCTAGGCATCATTGTCGTCTGCGTCCACGCCATGGCCGGTCTCTACTTCATCAAAAGTGACAACCTCTTCGAAGAACTCATCCTCGCCCCAACCTAGGATACAGTTGTGAAGAATGCAGCAAGCAAGGGCCAACTTTACTTGAGTGTCAATAGTGTGGAACGGTTTCTGGTCAAGGACCTTGAACTTGTTCTTCAATGCAACAAAGGCCCTCTCAATGGTGACTCTAAGGCTTGAGTGTCTCATATTGAACAACTCTTTAGGATTCTGAGGTCGGTGCTTCGCAGAGAACTCGTTGAGGTGGTACCTTGTTTTCCTGAAGGGAGGTAGAATACCAGGTCGGCATGCATATCCAGGATCTCCAATGTAGAACTTACCCTCAGGGATTTGCAACCCATTAGGCCTTGACAAGTTGTCGGCCAGGATGCTCGCATCATGAGCCGAACCCTCCCACCCAGCAAGAACGTAGGTGAACCTCATATCGAAATCCACAGCTACTAGCACATTCTGTATGGTGTAGTGTTTCCTCCCGCGGAATTCTCCAGACATTGATCTCGGTACCTTTGCAGTGACATGAGTACCATCAATAGCCCCAATGCAATCCTTTAAATTTTTTAGCACACAGTCATGTTTATGACAATACCACACAACTGACAGGTAGAAGGAACATGATTTTGTACTCACCCTGAAATAGGGGAACCACCTGTAGCTGTTCTTGATCTTGGGTGGTGTGTTCGTTGATGCTAACTTGATCATTTCACCTCCGAGCACCCCAATTGCATGCAACACCTGCTGGAAGTACCGAGAGATAGTCTTTGTGGATCGCCTGAATGTGCTAGGATGACTCTGAACCTCTGGTTATGACCCACGACATGAAGAAACATTGCGACTTGTTCTTCGACAGAGGTGTGGATGCTATCAGTCAACAGTCCTCTACCCCTGAACGTTTTCACAAGTGCATAGAAAAGGGGCTCTTCTCATCCGTAGCATCTTGATAGCCTCTACGTTGTTGCAGTTGTAGATGTGGTTTAGGTTGCCAATCATCTCCTGATCTCGTTGTACCATAGGACCGTAACTCACACGAGGAAAAGCAGCATGCCTAACTGCTCTCTTGTGCACCATAAGGATCCAGACTTGTATGCTGCGGCATGATGCATAAGCTGGAGCTGGTGAGTCTACTCAAACAAGATCTATGCATTACAAACGGTCTTATCAAACCCAACTAGTTCTACCAACATGAACCTAACACTACAGTAGAGCAGATGAGTTTCCCCTTACCTCCGTCATGGCGGACGACGGACATGGCCGAAAGCCACCGCAGATGTGCGCAGGCTCCGCCACGGCTGGAAAAGAGGACCCTGCTCCGGCGCCGGGCGCCGGAGACCGAAGGGAGATGCGCGCTCCCAGATCTGGGTCGCCGTCGCCGGTGCGAAAATTGAGGTAAGGGAAAATTTGGGAGGAAGCTAATGGAGAGGGTAACCGAAGAGGGAGGTTACCCCTACCTTTGCCGCGCAACGCCGCTGGGATTTCGGCTTCTCCCACCATGCCGAGGCGGAGCTCCCACAAGAACGACGTTATCGATTTTCGTCTCGCCAGTACGTAGCCTTGGAGAAACTGTCAAACTGGGCGTTCCTTCGGGCCTATTCCAGAGGTGCTTTAAGACCCATGCTATGCAAGAACGCGACTGAGCCCAGGAAACCAAATGGCCCGAAAAATGCTGTGCTGATGCAAACCAAGGGACGACAAGGCTACCAAACGCGCCCCTAAATTTACAACGTACACTAAAACACGTATAGCAATATGGGTGACAATTCTGTGACAAATTATTTACTAGGACGGTTGTTACATGACTAGTAAGTGTGCCCGTGCAACGCACGTCTCTAAAGTCTTTCACACATTAGAAACTCACAAATATAGCAGTTACGCCTTGAAAAAGAATATGAAACTATCTTTTATGCATGACAAATTTTTTTAGTCCATCTGCCATACAATTGACAGCCAATAAGTTGTGTATTACTCCCTCCTTCCCAAAATGTAAGGCGTGTAAGGTTAGTCAAAATTCAGCGTCTTCTAACTTTGACAAGGATTGTACTAAAAAAATCAGTACAAAATCATTATAAATAGATTCACCATTAAACATATTTTCTCAATTAGTTCATTCAATATTGTAGATGTAGATATTTTTTCCTTAATATTTGGTCAAAGTTAGTAGGATTTAACTTTTCACTAATCTTAGGTGCCTTAAATTTTGGTACTGTGGGACTACTATGCTTCAATGTTGTTACCCTTGTTCCACAATTTAAGATGTTTTGGTAGACTATTTTAGCCTACCAAAACATTTTATATTTAGGAACGGAGGTAGTATAACCAAGACCTCAATAATGGATTGCACACATCTTAGAGGGAGAAGACCACCACAATAATCATCTACCAACCGAGATCACCATCTTCTAGTACAATTGCCAAGGAAAGAAAATACCTAAGTTTTAGGTGAGTATGGGACTTCCTGATCGCTCGAGCATATAAGAAAGCTTCACACCTCAACCTCGGTAACCTGTCAGCCATATCAAACCAACGAAATTTCTTGCCCAGCTGAGCACATGAATTACAAAGAGTAAAAAATAACAGAAAACTGATAAGTGAGCAACAGTGATGCGTATTGCCTTTAGTTACCACTTACCAATAGCTCTTATCTCACTTCCCTATGTGTCTATCACCAGTCAACTACCGACTCTACTCATGAACTTGTAGTCTTCCCTATTGGTATGGTGAGCCAAGGATTTGAGAAGTTTATAATATGTAGGCTTTGTAAGTCTGATGGATCAAATCAGAGACCATGACAAAACAATAAAAAATATTCACCATACCAGGCTTACTGATGAATCCAAGGATAGTTTCTGAAAAACAGAAAACAAATTAAGTAAATAATTCCATCAAGGGAAATGCTAAACTATAGAACATTGAAATAAAACACAATTACATTGGTAAAATTTATGAAGATTAAATCTTTGCACTCTCTCACTTCACCCTCTTAACCAACAGTAAATCAGAAAATATGATACTCGTACAAAATTTCAGAGATGTCATGAAAGGTACACTGACGTCCAATCTATTTTTAGATAATTCCAATGTGGAGGTTTCACTGGGTAGTCTAATGAACTGAAGTAAATCACCATCTGCAAGGGGTACAAAAATTACACTTAGAAAATCATCCACAAACCCACAGGGCAAATAGTCATACTATAACCTTTTGAAATAAAAACAACAATATCAGTAAATTTTGTGACGTTACAATTGTATATCATTTGTCACTTATTTCCTTATATCCAGCAACACAACCATACTACAAAAGTCAGAGACCTCTTAAGAAAGGTGACCTGAACTTCTACAGTCCGACTGGTGCAGTGGTGCTTCGACCAAGCCTAACAGGTGCAGCGCTATTCAAATAAGCACAAATAAATGCTACTACTCTGCTCAACGGATGGAGTCAATATGTTTATTTGGCATCTGACACAATATAAAAACTCAATGTTCCTTAAGCTATAACCCACTCATGAAGGATATGACCAATTTCAGTAGGAATAACTACCACTCGGAAGAATAGCCCGAAGAGCTAGGCTGGCAACACCAATGAGAAACGCTGGCGCTATGCTTGGGGCGGTGATAGAAATCACAAGCATGTTGCCCGCGCCAGCGATTGCGGGCGCACCTAAGGCATTGTTAGCAGATCGGAACAGAGCGAGTTAGCCACAAGGATAATTGGAACCGCCTGAGATCGATAATTTGAAGTGAGGGTTTGTTCGGGGCTCACCTTGAGAAACGAAGCAAATGTGGGATTGGTAGTCACCGTTGCAGATAATCGGGGGCCGCGGCCCCTGCGTGCTGGCCGCACCTGAATAGCGGACAATCAAACTTGCCTGGGAGGGTGTTGGTGGCGTCGGGGAGCTCGCAGATCGGGGCCTTTAGCAGCGCGGCAACGCGGGCGCCATCGCCGGCTTCCTTGACGAAGTACTCATCCAACTCGGTGGAGATCTCGGCGAGGTCCTTCTTCACGGCTGCGCCGTCGGCACGGGGCAGGGAGACCATGGTGAGCACGCTTGAGGGGGTGGTGAGACGATATCTATGCACGGCGTCACTGCAGCATTGGGGACTTCGTCGGCAACGTTGGCGGCGTTATCGTCCCAAACGGCGTGGACGATGCCGTGTGCGTCGTGGCCAGGGGCCAGGGCATGCTCTTCAGGTGCGAGCAATCAGCGGCGGCCCGTGCGGGCGGACGGTTGGAAGGAGCGCGTGAGGGCGAGGGGGAAAACATTGGGGGCGCGGGGGAGAACGGTGCATTGCTGTCCGTTTGATCCAATCAGATGGACGGTCGAGATTCGATTTTCCTACGGCACTTCGTGCCTTTATAAGTAGTAGAGATAGAGATAGAGAAGTAGAGATGATGAAAATTAATAAAGCGGAAAGAGGCGCTTTGCGAAAAAAGGAGTAGGTCGAGTCAAAGTCTTGTCTGCCGGGCCGTCTAGCACTAGCAGCGGGGGCCCTATCCTAGCACCCAGCGGAAGAGGGACAAAGCCGTAAATTCCGCCCCACTCGCCGTCCGTTGTTCCAAGTCTCCGTGTCGTCTCCACTTGCTGCAGTTGCTCCTCCTGCTCCGTCCCATCCCATCGCCTCACCACGCGCCCCTCTCCCTGCTCGCGGAGATCGGTACGCGGATATAGATCTCACCTCGCCTCGCCGGCGAAGCGGGACGCCATGGGGAACTGCTGCTCCGACGAGGTGGGCCATGGAGCCGGCCGCCACTCCGTCGGCCCAGCCGCATCCGTCGCCGAGGCAGCCTCCGCCGCGGCCGACCGCTTCCTCCGCTCACGCGGCGCCGGCGCGTCCACGCAGATCGAGGTACGGAGCCCTGGGCACTGCTCTCTGCTAGTACACCTCTAGTTTCGACCTCCTTCGGTGGGGTCGTGGCATTGCGCGCGGCGTGGGTCGGTAGGTACCTCGGTGCTCGTGCTCGTGCTCGTGCTCCTACATGGGGAGTTGTAGCTGTTTGTGCTTGGCGTGATCGGTAGTCGCATTTGCCACATGCTACTACTCCACTAGCGCCCTCCTTTTTGGCACTGTCCACTGTGTTCGCATTTATTAGAAGATTTAGCAACATAAAATGACAACTAACATTAACATACGTTCACCACAAGGTCCACGAGTTCGAAATACGTAGTACCAATTAACCCACACATGGTGTTGAACGAGACGTAGGCAAGGTCATTCAATCTCTTATGTTCCAGTCTATTTCTCTTCTTGAAATGGATATGAGTTTAACACAAAACAACCCATAATTGCTACAGATCTAAAATCAAAAAACAGCACATAGAGTCTTGCTACTCACCCTTTCGAAGGTGCCTCCAGCTGCGCTCACAAGCGGAGGATGGATAACATAGACTAACTACACTCCTTGCAACTTTGGTGAGTGGCAAACCAGTATTTGACTACCACCGATCAGCTAACCGGGAGAAAACAAGGAAACAGTCATATGCTATTTTTTTAGAATTATGTTTTTTTTCCCGAAAAGGAGGTCGAGACCCTCGGCCTCTGCATTGAAAAGATGCATACGTCATACAGCCTTTATTTAAATTTTATTCAACAGAGGTTTGGCAAGATCATACATCAACACAAACCCAAGCCACCACACAACACCTACAAACCCGACAATGGGGGAAGATCATTCCATCGGCCTTATGCCCTAAGAAAACCAAAAACCACCCCACCAGCTAGCTTCTGGGGCATCATCGAGTCACCCTGTTGCGAACCGGGAGCACACATCCAGTCCACCAGACCCTCAGCGAGCACCTCATGCACACGCTTCAGAAGCCAAGTGATAATTGGTTCCTCACCTTTAAATTCTTTGGCTCCAGATTGTTATTCTTCTACTTGTGTGACTAAGCAGTATTTTTTTATGGTCATGTAGTAGTATTTGATATTGAATTTCAAGGGGTTTGCAATGCGTTTTTGCTCGGGGACTGAAGAACGTGTAGTTTTATTCATTGTTTAGGTTTTATTGCCTAATCTTTCAGTTGTAGCAGTATAATTTCAAGAATTGATTGGACCTGCTCAGTTGTGTTGTATTTTTAACTTTGGCTCTATGTGGCATGTTGAAGCAGTTATCTCTCTCTGCCTCGATTTTGGGCGATCAAGAGTATTTCTCCAAGGTATGTTCCTTTTCCCCCTTCTCCCAGTTGTGGTTTCACCTGTATGAATTTCCATTATATCTTAACCAGAGTCTTCATGTATTGCTAATGCATATATACCCGTTGAATACCTGAAATGATTCACTAGCAAGTAGTAATAGAAACACATGTATGTCATCTCTGGTTGTTTAAGTAGTAGAAAATTGCATATCTACCATTGTGAATGTGTGCAATAGTAAGTTCACCATTGCAATTATTCTGCCAGTGAAAAAGAACTAACTAGTTTTTTTTCCATTGTTACCCCTGCTATAGCCCCAATCATCAAAGAAATGCCCAATTTACAACAAGGTGGAAA
Source organism: Lolium rigidum (assembly GCF_022539505.1). NCBI lineage: Eukaryota > Viridiplantae > Streptophyta > Magnoliopsida > Poales > Poaceae > Lolium > Lolium rigidum. The sequence continues at coordinate 123,233,217 of NC_061509.1, forward strand.
ATACTGACTTATTGTACTAATGTACTCCCTCCGTCCCATAAAGGTTGTCTGAGATTTGTCAAAATTTGTATGTATCTAGATGCTATTTAGTGTCTAGATACATCCAAATTTTAGACAACCTTCGTGGGACGGAGGGAGTAATAAGAACACATGTTCCAAGTAAAGCTGGATGTTTAGCCCGAGGTTTTGGGCTCGGCCCAAGCTAGGTGATGCTCGACCCGAGTTGAGCTCAGCCTGCGAGAGGGATTGACTGATCTGAGCCCATTTTCTTGGACCGCAGTGAGCTCGGGCCAGCTCGTTTGGCCGGTTTTGTTTTCTGTAGCAAAGAAGAATGCCATGGCATGGCTGAGTCCTGGCCGAGGGGATAAGGGAGAAAACAGGCAGATGAGAAGTTCCTGGAGCTTGATGATACGACAGAGGGGCCAGAGAGGAAAGGGAGAGAAGAACCCCATGACCACGCTCGGTGCACGCGGTGACCACGGCCAACGTTGTGCCTCTCGTGTTGCTGATAACCTACTCTGCTCCTGATGGAAAATGCTTATGCCACTGCGCGTTCCTCACTACAATAAGCTAGATGATAGGGGTAGATCTCAATGCCAACAATGACTTCTTTCATCAAACTCAAATGGTACTTGGGATTCTCCCTTCTCGCTGCAGAGGATCCATATAGCTCTCTTGATGTGCGTTTTCATAAGTGCTTATACATCTAATTAAAGAATCACGGTGCCCGTCATAATTTCTGACTTCGTATTACAGAGTATATTGTGTGATGTTTATTTGCTGTGGACATGTGTCTATTGCATCAAGGTAGTGGCAGCATCACGGGCAAAGTCGTGGGAAAAAAGAGAGCAGTTAGAAGAGTAAAAAAATAGGACCAGGGAACAGTCTAGTTGTATTAGGAAAGAATACATGAGATAGTCCTATTTGTCGCGAAAACGCAAAAGACTTGCGTTTCGATGCATTGATAGATAGAAAGAAAGGTTATATGTACATGTCCATGAGAGGACGAACACCCCGCGCTACAACTCGACCCAAGCAAGGAAACCTAGTCTAGGGGAGGATCTGGCGGACACCCCAGGCTCCCGCGTTCGCCCACTGTTGCGCTTCGGTCTTGATGTCGCTGAGCAGGGAAGGTACCGAAGGCTGTGCGTTGTCAAAGATCGCAGCATTCCGGTGCTTCCAGATCCACCACGCCATGAGATAGTCCTATTGTATTAGGAAAGGTCTAGTAAGTCCATTTGTACTATCTCCCAATGTTCTCTTCTCCTAACCCATGTGTACATCACATGCAGCTCGTCTTGCTATCTTTAGCAGTGGTTAAACTGTTGCAAATCTAGGTTCACAACATTATTCAAGAATCTGTTTTTGGCAGTGGATAATTAATACTAGTAATTTAGAATGTAATACTGTACATAGTACCATCCATGATAAAGCAAGTAGATTTGCTTTCATGTCGACATGCTCATTCTGATGTTGCTCCTTTCTTAGTGGGTGCATACTTGAACTTGAATATAATAAAAGTACTTTATAATGTAATATTCCCTCCGCCCATAAAACGATGTCGGAAATTTCTCTAAATTCAAATGTATCTAGACACTCTTTAGTGTATAGAACTATAGATACATAGTACGTTTCATGATAAAAGCAGGTGACTTTGCTCTGACCAGCTTTCATGTTGACTTGTTCATTCAGGTGTTCTTATCTTGTTAGTGGGCTCATACTTGAACATCAATATGAACAGTTGCATGCAATGGTTTGTTTGCCCTGGGAGCTCATGTAACTTGCATTGCAGCATTTGCAGCCAGTGTAGTTAGCACGGAAGTTGTTTTGTTTAAACACTATCCAGAAATGTAGATATTAAAACAAAGTAATGTGCTCCCTCCTTTCCAAAATAAGTGACCCAGCCTTGTTTAGATAAGGATGTACCTATAACTATCTGTATCTAGACAAAGTTGAGTCGCTTATTTTGGAACGGAGGGAATACATAGTAAAATAATTATAGCTTTAAGTTGCCTCAAATAGTGAATTGGAAAGGCTACCAAATGAAATTTGAATGACAGCCAATTGATTCGGATACCCCATCCAAGTATCTACCTTTGGCTGACTCCTCCAGACCTCTGTAATTCCTCTGAATATCTAACCTTTTCACAAAGTATTTATTGAATCCAGTAAAAAGCAGCAGACATTACTCTCTCTGTGCACGTGCTAGAAATATGTCAAATTACTGTCATGCTGTCTCATCCAACTTCATATTCCATTTCTTTTTAATCTCCTCTCTTTCTAGAGCAATCCCATGGTCATTGTTTATTCTAAAAGCAATGATGGAGCACTTGAAGAAATTGGGCGTACTGAAGTAATTCTAAATTCACTGAACCCATCTTGGAATGCAAAGATCAATTTGCAATACCAGTTTGAAGTTCTTCAGCCATTGGTGTAAGTTTCTGTTGTTATTTACCTCAATATTTCCCCTTGTTTGTATCTTGCATTACCATTGTTAAGAGTGGATGCTACCTCTTAACCATCTTCAATTATGAAATATATGTTTACTCGCAGGTTTCAGATTTTTGACATTGATCCACAGTTTCATGATGTCAGTGAGAAGGTAATTATGTTCTAATTGGGTTATTGTTTTCATTTTTCCTCTCAAAACCCTTTTACTGACCGGTTCTCTGTTAGAGAAAGAAGACTTCAATGTGAAAGTCTAGTTTTCATGACCACTTTGCTTTCTTTGCAGTGTCCCAAATAGGATCACGTAGCAGCAAGTTTAGTTACCATTATTTGTAATGGTGTATATTATACAAAACGAAATGTTTAATTGCTCCATTTCTTTTAATTATTGGTTACTGAAATCCTCTAGAAGCCAAGTATCTTAAAACGGTGATTCTGCATAGATTCCCAAATTAAAAGAAATATATCTGTATTTTTTTCTGATAAACATCAATTCTTGCCCATTTTTTTGTACCTTTAAATTTTTTTTTTCTCTACCATTTTTTTTGCTGGTATAAGAAACCCCAACCTACATTCCAGTGCACACGCTGGTTTTCGCAAAGATGCTACTCCCTCCGATCCACAATAAGTGTCGTGGTTTTGGTTCAAAATATCACGACACTTATTATGGATCGGAGGGAGTAGTAAATATGATGTCTTGGAAACTCTTCTTCGTTGCTCCTTTGATCTATGCGTTGCAGTTCTTAAATTAATCTGCTCTGAAGTGCAGATGCTTAAGCTGGAAGAGCAACAGTTTCTTGGAGAAGCAATCTGTAATTTGTCTGAGGTATGTTTATTATGACTAAAATAATTGTTTTTCTCCTGGCTATTGATTCTTTACTGGACTAATACTTCAGTGCACAAAACACACCTTGCGTTGTAGAAAGTGTATCTATTTGGGCATTCTGCCATGAATATCTGGAACTACCAACAAGTCTAAAGTTGAAAATCCTGATGTTCCGATAAACTTAGTAACCAGGTTTGAACAACTTCAGACTGCAGCCATAGAACACAATCAAGTTTGCCTTCAGAGCTTCCTTTCATGCTATCTTTCGGTCTTAAAAAACAACACCTGCCTCAAACTAATACAATTGTATATGCAGCCAAACATGGCAATCTGAAGAGTTGGAACTACTCCCTCCATTTCATTGAAGAGGGCGTATAATTTTTTTCAAAATTTCACCAAAGCTTAAGGCGCAGGTTGTGGTGTAGGTTGTTTTTTCCAAAACTACCCCTCCTAATTGTGTGCATCGACCTAAAACTTTGGGAGAGAGCAGCGTAATTAAGGCTCTGCCATTGGCTGAGCATGACGCGTGCGTGGAAATAAGGAGAAAATCAGGAGGCGGTCATTTACTGCTGCGCTGCTATTGGTCTTGCATGTTTGCATGCATGGAAAGGAGTGGTTGGGGCCCTGGGGCATGAGAGAGAAAGGCATGCGCTGCCATGTACTACGAGAGAAAAGAGGAGTCGGTTCACATAGGCAGGAAAAAAAATCTGGAACAGATCTATCGTTTTAATAGGGGTACATTTGGAATGATTTGCAATCGTTAGACACTCCTTAATCTACGAGCTAGAAAATATACGCCCTTCGCATAGAAACAGAGGGAGTAGTTACTAACTACAAGATTTTTAATTTGCCATTTCGTCTCTTCATCATTTATCTTAAGTTTTACTGCACAGTTCCAGCTCTGGTAGATACTATTCTAGGTTCATCACGAACATATTGTTGTGGTTGGAAAGCAGTACGGGGCAGAACTTGCATCACATCAAGAGTATATATTAAATTCAAAACCTTGTAATGTCATTGAGTTTGAAAATTATTAATCTATACATGCTTTAGATGCATATCTTGTTTCCTGAGATCAAGGTTGATTTTGTAGGTTATCACCAAACAGAACAGACTATTGACCCTTAAGCTTGGTGTTTCTGAGCATAACTTACCAAATCCTAGTAAATCTGGTGAGCTAACTGTCGAGGCTGAAGAAAGCGCTGGTTCAAAAGCATTAATGGAAATGGTATTCCACTGTTCAGATCTTGAAATCAAGGACCTTCTCTCAAAAAGTGTAAGCTTACGTTTCATTTTTTGGTTGGTACTTGTTTACTGATGTTGCCTTTGCATTTCGAACATGCCTATCTATGTCTTTTCACATGTGCATTATTGGTTCTGGAAGTCCAAATTAGTTTTCACTTATCTAAGCATGCTTATTACAGGATCCTTTCTTGCTAATATCTAGAATATCAGAGAACGGTACACCTGTTCCAATTTGCAAGACAGAAGTAAGGAAGAATGATCTCAATCCTAAGTGGAAGCCAGTAATTTTGAATCTCCAACAGATTGGAAGTAAGGCATGAGATCTTTCCTCTTCTATTTTCTTACGTACTTCTGTTTAGGGCCCAAACAGAACTTACATAATTGTATATGACCTTTCATTTTCCTCGAGACAACATTATGTGTATGCTTAATTGAGCCACTAGGTGGTGCTGTTGGTGCTCTTCAAGTGAAAGAACTGTTCTTCTAAAATGGAAAAGGAAAATAGTTCATTGCTTTTGTTGCAAATATTTGTATGCATCTAACCCCGATGTATTTCTTTTCCATTTATGTATTCTGTTTCAGGAGAACCCCCTCATTATAGAATGCTTCAACTTCAGTAGCAATGGAAAACATGACCTAGTTGGGTAATTGTTCCTTTTTGTTACTGTCTGCACTAGCTGTATGTGTGTTTTTGCTCTTTTTTTTTTGCCATTTTATTGTGCATAAGTCATTGATATGTTGTATGGTGCCTTAGAGCCTGGCCATTAATTCTCAAATTCCAATTTGTTTTCTGATTAGATACCCTTTGTAATTCGACAGCAAGATAGTAAAATCAGTCGCTGAATTGGAAAACATGTACCATAGTCAAGATGGTGAAAATTTCTTTGTTCCCGCCAGCACTGCCCATGATTGTCATAGTAAGGAGGTAATATTTATTTCTGTAGAACATCTGCAACTGTTATACTGTATTAACCTATTTTTATTCTGATACGCAGGTACTGAAGAGTCAGGTATTTGTGGAGAAATATCTTGAGAACAATAGACATACCTTTCTGGATTATATTTCAGCTGGGTGTCAAATGAATTTGATGGTAGCTATAGACTACACAGGTATGCACAGATATGCTAGTGCAAGCTGGTCATTCACCATTTGCATTGCTCAAGTTTGTAACAGCTTATTTCTTAATTTTACACCGTCAATGTTTCATGCTTTATAGTTTTTTTTACTGGAAATTGTGCTTTATAGCTTCAAATGGAAATCCGCGGCTCCCAGATTCCTTGCATTATATTGACCCCTCTGGACGGCCAAATGCATATCAAAGAGTAAGCAACCGATTTATCAAATCCTTAGTTTTTTTGTCCTGATGAATCTTTGAGCACAATGATGTTAAGTTCTTCCATTGCTGGTTTTTTTGGGTAGGTAATACTGGAGATTGGAGATGTACTACAGTACTATGACCCAGCTAAGCGTTTCCCCTCTTGGGGCTATGGAGCTAGACCTATTGACGGCCCTGTTTCTCACTGTTTCAATTTGAATGGCAGTACATATCAGCCTGAGGTATTCTATATTCTTTCCAACATTGAACTACTGAGGATTCTGAGTCATAAGTCCGGAAAGCTAATGGAAAATCTGCTTTTCTTAACTATCTTTCTTAAGTTTACAATAATTGTTTCTATTTACGAAATGGATGAATCACGTAACCCATTTACCATATGTTTCTCTTGTTTTGGGTGGCTTCTTAAGGTGTTTACTTCGATTTATTCATAGCCTACCCATTATGAACTTTCCCAGGTTGAGGGAATACAAGGAATTATGTCAGCTTATATCAGTGCGCTACGCAATGTATCATTGGCTGGTCCTACACTTTTTGGTCCGTTAATTAGCACAGCTACAGAAATAGCAAGCCAATCCCTTGCAAACAATCAACAGAAATACTTTATTCTGCTAATAGTCACGGTATGTATACCTCTAGACCCATATTAAAAAAAATGCACCATGTTTTTCATTTTCGTTGGTTCTTTCCTTTGTCCAGGATGGTGTAGTGACCGATTTTCAGGAGACGATTGATGCAATTATAAAGGCATCTGATTTTCCTTTGTCTATCGTTGTTGTTGGAGTTGGTGGGGCTGACTTCAAGGAAATGGAGGTAATTGGTCTGGATAAGTTTTCACAGTTCTATTTGTGTAAATTCATTTGTACAGATAATATTGAAATGTTTAAGTAGCACTTGTATACAGCCTTGGGCCTTAGGAAACCAGATTATAGTCTTAAAATTCTTTAGCACCATATAAATTTGTGTGCAGTTTCGTCTTCAAATTTTCTGATTCTTTAGCATCAAATAAGTTTCTTTGAGCAAAAAATCTTTAAATTTCCACTGTGCAGTTTCTGGATCCAAATAAAGGTGGGAGACTGGAAAGCTCAACTGGGAGAGTTGCTTCTAGGGATGTGATACAGTTCGCCCCAATGAAGGATGTGCATGGTATGTGATTTAGTAGACTATTTGATGAATTTCTTACTGTGGCATTCAAAGGCAAAAGTTTCCGTTTTCATATATCTTGCCATCCGTATATTTTTTGTTTGCTGTTTCCTTGTGCATATGATTTTCGTTTCTTGGACTTCACTTGGATAGTGAAGCAATGTGATATTTCATCCCTTCGTGTTTCCAGGCGCTGGGATATCCGTTGTTCAATCACTTCTTGCTGAGATACCAGGGCAGTTCATGACTTACATGAGAACAAGAGAAACTCAAGCAATTAGTTAATATAAGATTACATATGGCGTTAAGCCTTTAGAAGATAGCTTTATAATGTTCCTTGTTACTATGATTATGGCGATTCAGTCACATCATCATGCAAATTTCAAGCCTTGGGTGTGAAAAGAAGCAATATATATTGGATTTGTTAAAGGCGAAAAGAGATTAATCTCATGTAGATCATAGCCGAATCAAGTAACGATGGGCGCACTCTCCATGCTGTTTTGTTGCTTGTCAAGCCCACCATACGGTGCAGCACAGCTATGTCCAGGCAAGAACTGCAAGGTACTGTAGCTTGAAGATTATTGTTTCAGGAGCCCTCTTTGGAATTCTGAGTTGTGTATCATCTGTGTAAATGCAACAGTCTTTTCCAAGTTTAGTTCCATTGTGCTTTAATTTGGCGTTCTTGAGACCCCTTCTATTAAACTGTAGTTTCTTTTTGAGATGTCAATTTGTAGTTTAACGAATAATCTCCTGTCAGTTCCGCTTGTAAAAAACCTCAGCCGATGCATATGGCCATCCCTTCTGTTTGGCTAGTAAAATACCTCGGCCGATGAATATGGCCATCTTTATTGTGAAGTTTTAAGGAAAATCTTTGTAAGTGTTGTTTCTATGGAAGCTAAAGTGTAATGGCGGCTGGCTTGGGGAAATCCTACACCTGAGTAGCAGATATATGTACAGAGAGAGATAGCTCCAGGTATGCGACACATGGCTAGAAGATATATAGTCAAGTAATTGTTGAACACCACACCCCACAAGATGAGTGATTTATATCGATCATTTCCATCTCTGTGAAAGCGATATAAAGTGACTCCTCTGCTCTTGTTTGGCCGCCGCTGGCTGCATTGAAGAGCCCCTGTTTTGCCACCTCTAGGCTCCTCCATGCCAAGCTCTCCCCTCCTGTTGTCGTCGCTGGGCAAAACCTATGTGGCGTGGCGGCATCATCGGATCTCCTCTACCAAGGTTTATGGTTTAGGATCGCAGTGGAGGCACTTGCCCTGGCAGTGATGTTGGCTTGGCGGTGGCCAGGTTTGGCGAGCTGGTGGCGGCAGACGGAGTGGGCAGCGGCATCATCGGTTGACGAGCTTGATCTAGACCCAAATGGGCTCGGAAAGGGATGCTACTATGTTGCTACCTGCTACATCTCGTTATCCCCGGCGATGACACGCATACTCCTCGCTCCTAGGTTAGGCCTGCAACACACTCAAGCGTGGTAGTGGTGGCCTCCTGCTCCACCAGAGGTGGTCGGTTGGCCGGTTGTGGTGGATCCCTTGATCCCACATCTAGTGAGAGTAAATTACACAAATCTGCCACAACTGGGGCAGTGGTAACGGGTCTGTACCATTCTAGAACTTATATTAGAAAAGACAATTAATAAAGCTAGATCTGATTGGCCATCTAAAATTAACGAGGCATTATAGGCTTATAGAACTGCTTTAAAAAATCCTATGAGAATGTCTTCGTATAGAATGATCTACTCCCTCCGGTCCATATTAATTGACTCTAATATGGATGTATCTAGAACTAAAATTTGTCTAGATACATCCATATTGAAGTCAATTAATATGAATCGGAGGGAGTATTGAAAATCATGTCATTTACCTGTAGAGTTAGAACACAAAGCTAGGTGGGCTTTTAAGCAACTTACTTTTGATTTAGAAACTACGGGAGAGAAGAGAATCCTAGATATAAACTTATTGGATGAATGGAGAAATGAAGCTTATGAAAGTGCTAGATTATTTTAAGAAAAGTAAAAATTCGGCATGAAAAAAGATAAAGAGAAAGGAATTCAAAGTACGATACCAAGTATTATTGTTCAACTCTCGTTTCAAGTTCTATGCAAACCAATTAGCATCGAGATGGCAGGGTCCATTAGTTGTGCAGGAGGTGTACGGCTCCGGGCCATCCGTCTTCATGGAGACTACAAAGGTAAACCACATGTTGTTAATGGACAACGTCTTAAACATTATATTGCAGGAGAAAAGTTCATAGGAAATGTCAAAGAGTTACATCTCTAGACCCCGGAAGCTATCATCGCCAAGAATTACCCTCTATCAGACACCGGAAACCAATAAAAGTCGAGATCAGGTACGTAGCAATCTCGTAATATTTCATATTTTAGGGAAGTTACTTTTAAATAAGGAGGTTTCGCGAAAGATTTGGGCGAAACGGAGCCACGAGGGGGGAAAGACCCCAGGTGGCACGCCCTACCTTGCTGGGCACGCCACCCGAGGTCGTTCGCTCCTCGGACTTCCTTTTTTGCCTCGGTTTTGACTCAAACTCTTCGTTTTTACCTAAATTTCGTCAATATATCCTCCTCTGCTGATCTAATCTCACATCGAGTCTTTTCGAGCGAAACTTGTTTTTTTTGTCCAGAACTTTCAGCTTTTTGACTATGTCAAGCTCCGGATCCAATCTCGGAGGCGAAGACTCCAAGGAGATGGGTGTGGTGAACCGCTACCTCAACTCCGTGGTGGCTCATCTGAAGACCTTGACCTTCAAGGAGGGGGTGCTGCTCATGGAGGAGGTGAAGGCTCCGAAGACCGAGGGCACCATGGATGAAAGGCTGGAGATTCTGGAGGACACCATCTTCAGGTATGGCACTGCGATCGAGCGTAGTCTTGATGCACATCACCTGATGAACATCGAGATGGAGAAGAAGGTTGAAGCCTATGAGGCAAGGATCGAGGACACGGAGGAGAAGATCTTTCACATCCTCACACAGTTGGATAGGTTCCAAGCCCTCATGTGGGATGTGGAAAACCGGAATTGTGAGTATGAAGATCGCTTCAACAAGATCGCCGAAGTTGCCTCCATCAAGTTGAACGATCCACCTACATCCTTCTATAATAGGAGGCCATATCCTTGGAAATTCAAGGAGTGGGACGCCCATTATGAGGAGGAGAGCTCCAAGAAGGATGACACTACTTCAACAAACTAAGCTCAGGGGAGTTAAATCGAGTCTTTTATGCTTTTTAGTTTATCATATCGTTTTTAGTTCGTCATCTTAGTTTGGTTTTTTGCTTTCATCTAGTAGTTATCAAGCCCCTCATAGTTTGGAAAGCTCTTAGAGCATTATCATCTATCTTTGGTCAAGTGGGTTTTAATGAAATTTGAAGTATAGTGTCATCCATGATTCTTTTGTATGGAGATTTATGGGTAACACTCATGCAAATGTGCTCCTTCGTATTTAGAAATTTCAATTACATCTTATATTGAACTTATATAACTTGAGCATGTTGGACAAGCATATAATTTTGTAAGTATGGTTTGCAACAAAGGAAAGGTCCATGCAAGCAATGCTAAAAATTATAAGAAAAACAAAATATCTTGAAGTTGTGTTGGAGATGTGGTCTTGGAGAACAAATAGTTAGGAAGAGAAGATGACAAGGAGGTATGAGATACTCTTGTGCTACTTGGTAATCAACGGGTAAACTGGTTGTCATGGATATTTCAATACATATGCTCAAACAAGTTTCTGAATGAAAAGGTCGGCACCCGAGGATTCGGTTAGCCATGGAAAGTGCAAGACAAATGTGGATGTAGAGCATATGGCATGATTGAAAGATCCATGAATAAGGTTTATACTGGTTACTAGGAGGCAAGACTATTAACTGATCCCATCAAGAAAATGGCAAAGTGTTTGGTAAACATCAAACTTCATGCTCATCTTGTTATTTAAGAATTTCTCTTCTTGTAACTAGTTGCTCTATGAGAATTTATCTTCAGTACAAAGGCAAAGTAAAAGAGAAATAAAGCTGGTAAAAAGCCAAGCATAGAAGTGATCTATACTGATAGACACACATGAAACATTGTTCAGTTGTCCAACATGCAATGGTTAGTCTTGTTCAAATGGTAAGAGGTAATTGCTAGAGTTTCTATTGTATGAAGTTCATGTTTGTATGATTGTTGGTTCAGAGATCTTACATTACAACTGAATATGCAAAAGTTGATGATGTTATGCTCGTATTTCTTTTATCAACCATAAGCTTATTGATGCATGATATGATCTATTCGCTTATTTGCTCGGGGATGAGCAAAGGTTTAAGCTTGGGGGAGTTTTCATTATTATATGCCATCATACACCAATATTTATGCATTTTAGTTGATTTTCGGGACTTTCCTACAATGTCCCCTTCATTGGCATTTAATTCTTGGGAGGTAGAAACCTCCATTTTCTTATTTTATTTGTTTCAGGGCTTTCTGGACCGCTAAAAATCGAGGCAAAAATACCTGATCAGTTTTTCACCTCGAGAAGGACCGTGTAACACCCCACTTTTTGCAACCTTGTTTATTTGTCCATAATGCAAAAAATTAGGGGGAACAAAAACTTTTTCTTTAGACTAATTAAGATGAATTGCCTTGATCTGTTTGTTATGATGAATTGCCTTGATCTGTTGGTAGATGAATTGTCTTGATTTGCTTGTTGAGTTTTGTCTTGAGCTACCTCATAGAACCACACCCCTAGTGGTTAAACAAGCAACTCACAAAATAAAACACATGTGTGACTTAGGAAAAATTGTTTTCCTTGTTACCACATCAAACTCTTCTTCTGATGGCAACATGAGTGTGCCATCTTGATTTTCTCTTTGTAGTACAAGATAGCTCAATCATCCTTAATTCAAAACTTGGGATCGTCTACCCCTGGCTACATCTCTCTCTTATACCCACTCATCCCTGTTGGTTTTGAGGCCATGTCGACCATCTGGGTTGACGGGCTTTGAATGTCCAGATTTTGGCAGTTGATCTCTAAGCACCCACAACTGTTTTTGATGACCTCACTGCATGGATCTCATCTATGCAACACCCTCTTCAACCTCCACGTCCGGCATGTCTCATTCTATCCTTGCAGCACATTTATTCAACTTGATCTTATACCCTATCCAGTGTTTCAACACTAGAACACTTCCTTCAATTTTACCTCTTGTTTTTATTCAAGTTTAATCTTCACAAAACCAAGAGTGGGAATGATGGGTACATTTTGTAGCCACCATCTACCCTTGAGAACACTTCTCCCTAAATTAAGTTTTCTTCTCAAAAACCCTATTGTTTTTCCTTCTCAAGTTTTGATCACAAAACTACTTCTAGTTTTATTAAATCTTTTCAAAATATTTCTTCAAGGAAAACAAGGAACTGAAATGGGTATTGTTTTTCATCCCATTTCTAACAAGTACTGATTTCTGAAACATTACTTTCTATTTTGTTTTCTTTTTAACAAAAGGCTTGTTTATGGTACTAATACCATTTCTTGTTTTCCTCTTGCTTATTTTACATTTAAGAAAAACTCTACCTTACTTGAGAAAGTAAGTAGAATAATTTGAACTCCTATGCTCCCACTAGTTTTCTCTCAACATATTCAAAATTCCATTTCACCTGAGTTCATTCCCAAATTGTCTCTAGACAATTGAGGTGTGTCCCATACTTTTCAATTAAACTCTTTTTCAAAAGGCAACTCTTGCACATCTCTGATCCACCACATTGTATCCCCTCCATCCTCCAATTTTTTTGATCAAATGGATGATCATTTGATATTTTCAAATCACTCCCAATTTACCTCTTATTTGAAGAACAAGTTATATCTCATCATACCCATCTCAATCCTCTATTCTTTTCCATCATCACCCTGACCTCATGAATTGGTGATTTACGCCACCGTATTCATCCTTGTGAGTACATGGTTACTTCACTCACCATGTCTCTTAGTCTTGCTCTATAATTTTCTAAACCACCATCACCATCCCATTTACCTTGACATGCACATGCATTGTTGCATGTGGTCCATCCCAATCCTTCCAAAATTGAATTCTTATAAAAACTACTAATCATCAAATATACCTTGGGAACTATCTTCATCATAAGTTGGTCTCAACCAAAGTGGTGGAGATTATTCTCATGGCACATGTCACCTTCATACTCCTTTTTATCTATATGTATCTACTCCTATTTTTATCATCATCAAAGTCACCCTTTGACATTTTCTCCTCAATATCATGCACATATCTATTCACATGGATGTTGTGCCTCTCCCTCACATTGTTCACTTGTATTTGGCAAGAATGGAGCCGGCCAATTGTGTTGGCATGGCAATTTCGGCCAGCCACTTTCCTCCTCACTTTCTTCTCTTGCAAGACTTGCCTCTCAACTACCCCAACAATTAAATGGGCAGCCACCCATCCTAGCCAATCAAAAAGGAGGCAGCCAACCCCCTCTCCCTCTATAAATGGCCCTTGGCCGACCACCTCCACTCCTCTTGCTCTCATTTTTCTTCTCTCCACTCACTCCTCCACCTTATCTACTCCCTCACACTCTTCTCCTACTCTCCCCCACGAAAATGCAGCTCCACCTAGCTCCCATGGCCGGCCATGGCCATGGAAAGAACTCCAAGATGAAGCTCCCTCCTCCCTCAAGCTCCTCCTCACCATGAGAGCCTCCCTCTCCTTCTTCTCCCCAACCCTAGATGGTTTTCTCTCCTCTTCCTCTTCCTCCATTGCTAAGATTGGATCTTGATGCAGGTGCATGTTGGTCCAAGCATGGAGAAGCTTGAGCTATCCTCAGATCTGAAATTCTTGAGCAAAGTTCGTCCAAATCCCTGCAGTAATTTCTGCTATCTTGCTGTTTCAGATTCTGGTACGAACTTGTAAAATCCACCAAATATCGTGTGCAGATCCAAATCGAGTGATTCAAAGTTCGGTGGATAGGTATTCAAAATATCTACAACTTGGCGTGGTCTCATCCTCAAATTCGTTACAGATTCTCCCTGGTAAATAAAGTTCTAGAAACATGCAGATTCACTGTTTGTTAGATTTGTTCCGTTTTACAAAACCTTTTTGAGAAAACTCAACTGCGGGTGAAAGCCCTCTTCGATACCTTGATTTTGGCGGTGGTTTCACTTCGATTGAGCTCCTGAAACTGAAATGGTTCACAGATCAAGATCTGGACAGATCTGGCTTTGTCGAATTAAACCAGGAGCTTGGGAACGAATTTTTGAATGAAACAAATTGGGTAGGAACCAGCTTTTCAATACCTTTCCGGTGCAGCTGACCTCATATTTTTATGAGTCGTGTACGATTTGTGGTGAATTAAACTTGTTCTGTGTGTTCTGCAGACATGGCTGTTAGCTTTTAAATCACCAAAAATCCATTTTTGAACCTAATTGAGTGATTCCAGTTCTGTAGGACTACGGAATGTTTTCTTAATCTTCTCAAACAAGTTTCAAACCTTTATCTGTTCTGTAACTCTAGAGGTAAAGCAAATGGTATAGACATGCAGTAATCTTGTCAATCCATTTGTGAGAGTTTCAGAAACAATTTTAACCCAAATCCAATTGTGTATGCCTCTCTGTTTAAATACCTTTCAAATGCCAGTGGTCCCATATTTTTAGAATTTTTTTACGATTTATGGCTTACAGATCTTGTTTTCTGTACAGTCAGATTCAAACAAATTCCTAAATTTGTAGGTTTAATATTTTTGAGTGCATCCAATTGGGTTAGTCTTGTATTAGTACTGGTCATCTAGGAAAAATAGTGTTAGTCTCTGTTCATGCATTTTTATTACTGTTAGTAATGTGTATGTGTGACATGGGTTGTTGTAGTAAAACTTTTTGGTTTATTTGGAAACCTTAACCACCTCTTTGCATTAAAAATTGGTCAACCAATGTTTTATTCTTGCAAAACTAAACCTCTGCAACTTAACCTTAGTTCTATTGTTGGCTTAAGTTTTCCAATGATGTGGAATATTGTTTACTTCCTATTCTTGTGTAGTGTTATGTAAGCTTTATAAAATAGAGAGAATGATTTCCCGCTTTTCCAAAAATGTTTCAAATTATAATATGAATGTTTGTGATGCCAAACTAATGCACTTGTCCTCTTTATGATGTTATCTACCAGGGGATATTTGGTTTATGCCATGGTGATAACCGAGAGAGGCAATTGCTAAGCATGGTACTCTCATACCTTTATTAGGTAAATAAAATGGCGTTTCTTCTAGATGCTTTGTAGTATCTATATGTCCTTAATATGTTAGCCTTAGTAGAGTGGTTAGTTTTTGATTAATGCTTGTTGCTTATTGTTTTGTTGGTGCAATGTGTTTGATTGTGTTCCTTTATATTTTCCGACGATAGATGCGAACGATTCCGGAGAAGAAGAAGTGGATCGGACAAGGATTTTATTTATATTGTTGGTATTCTTATATTGATGAAGTTGAAGAAGTCCAGGGACAAATAAGCCAAGGCAAGCCATCTCTTGATCTCTGATTGACGTGTCTCATATTGTTGTCACTTTATTATTACTCTTGTCTCTTGATCTTGTGTGTGTTAGTCTCTTTATCTTGTCGATGCATGCTTTGTCTTAAGCATGATGATCCTCTTGGTCATACTTCATGATCATCTTAGTAATTTTTGGTATACTTGTTGATCATGGCTATGCCATCCTACCTTGTTGAGTTACATGCTTACCTTAAGCATGTGACACTTCTTGTCGATTCACTCCTACACCCCTTGTGACTGTAGTAGTAACAACATCATGATCTTGGTGTACTCTCATTTTGAGATGAGTATGCCTACCTACCTTAGGTATGTCAAATATCGTTGACCACCCTCACTTCTATTAGTGTTGGTTGGTTAACACCATAAATCTGAAAGTATTTTCCCTCTTATGTTGACAACATGCATGCTTACCCTAAGCATGTATGCCCCCTTGACCACCTATATTAGCATCTTCTTAGTGGCATGATGATTAACATCATGACCCTTGTTTAATCATACTACTTATGTTGTCCCTATGCATGCTTATCCTAAGTATGTATGATCCCCTTGACACCTCATTTATCACCTCCTTAGTGGTATGATGGTTGGCATCATGCCACTTTTGTCTCTTAGTTCTTACATGAAACCATAGGTTGGGAACCCCTTGGAAAAATACCTTGTTGAAAAGAATTTTTGGAAAACCTTGGGTAAGTTGGACTTACCTAAGTGTGTGTTTATGAAAGAAAAGGATCTTGGCAAAGATGGTTGGAAAGAGAATCTTGTTTATGAAAACTTTGGCGCCTAAGTACTCACCCGTGACAATTAACCCGCGCAACCACATCTACTCCAACGTGGGCACGGAGCTTAGCTTGACGTTTGTTCTTCTTAGCATGAGGCACCGCACAACTATACAAGGGTACAGGTTACCCCCGAGTCCGGGTTGTCATGGTTGGGACAATAGTATAACGGGAGGCCTTCGGGGCTGACCCGTCCGGAAGACACTATGGGTCTCCCGGCTTGGCGGTGGAGCCACGCTCAAAGGGAGGTGAGCTGCCACGGTGCCGGGAGGTACATACTCCATAGGGTAGGACCTCTTGCTAAGTCGAATGGGCGAAAGGCTATGTTCGGGTATCCGTCGTGGCATATGTTGTTATGCGGGGATGATGCCCACACGATAGGTATCCGGATAGAGGTGGGGAAAGTGTGCAAACTCTGCAGAGTAAAATCTATTCGAATAGCCGCGTCCGCGGTCATGGACGGTTGGAATGGCTCGTTGCTTAGCCCGATGAGCTTTGTTTTTACAAAATTGTTTGACAAAGGAAAGGAAAGAACTTGTTTGAAGTACCGGAAGGGTACGGGAAAGGATGTGTCGACCATATGGAGATGGTCGGGAAGGATAAATAAAATTGGGTTACCCCATCCTAGTGTTTTATGTTGTGGAACTCTTTTGAAGTATCTTCTTCAACAAAGATATAGAGATGTCATAGAACCCTCTTAGTGTCCCCTTCAACTGTGATGTGGGATGCTATATCCACAAGAGAAACTGATTCTCTTTCACATGCTATATCCACAAGAGAAACCGATTCTCTTTCACATGTTATATCCACCAGAGAAACTATTCTTCCTCTCTTGTCTTCTTTAGTTAGAATTGTTATCACCCTCTTGATGGTTTGCGAGTACAATTCAAATGTACTCACGGCTTTGTCCCCGGCTATTTACTTGGCCGGACCTGGAGGACTTCGACAGATGAAGAAGGAGTTGACGACGTCTATGCGAGCTAGGAACGTCTTCCCGGTCGGTTGCTCGTAGGGTTATGGCAGATGACTTGGGTACTGCTATCGTTGAAGTGATGATGCTACTCTGATGTTTAGTTAGGCCCTTCGAGGCTATTATGTAAGTATTGGTCATGTGACCATGTTGTAATTTTCTTAATCCGCTTTGTAATGGATGGTGTAATTTGATATCAGTTCGGTTATGTGTTCACGGCACGCTGATCATGGGAACGTGAACGGTATACATAACAGGGTATTTCGGACAGCTAGTCCGGGGTCCCCACAGAGCTGGTATCGAGCTATCCCGACTCGTAGGAGACCTTAGTTAGCATGGACGTTAGTTAGGAGACAAGTAATTGGGAAAAACTATTTACGAAACAAATTATTTCTTTAGTAGGAAGCATAGCTTCTACTCCTCTTATTTCTTCAAAGCTTCTAAATTCTTATCTCTCTGCTTTATAAAAGGGTTTGAAAGTTCTTACTCTATTGTCTCATCCAATTCAAACCTACATATTGGACGATGTCCCCGACTCAGACCGGAGACTCGAAGTCGAAGATGGATCAACCTTTTATGAAGTCTCACGTATCTCCAACAGCAGCTATTGAAGATTGGATGCCGACTTAGTCGTGCTCATGTAGGGATGATAACATCATGTCTCTCGGTTTTCACCAAAGTATGTCAAAGATCTGACCTTGTTCCTCCATGGGCTTGCACTTTTTGCAGTCGTCAGGGGTCAAGTCCTCAGTTTCTTGACTAGTAATTTTTAGGCCAGCCACGAGAAGATCTCGACTTCGGGAGCACCTCAACAGCTACCTCTTCGAAGACCTCATGTTTCCGGGATGTCGAGACTAGAAGTTCTACGCAGCTTTCTCCTCCGCCTCAACATCAACGACTCAACACCCGGCCCCTTCACCACCAACTGCTACAAGGATCCAAGTTGAAGCTAATGCTAATGATATGAAGACGTCAACATATGCGACCAGCCCCAAACCTATAGGATGGATAGGACAAACTCAATCGCTTTGATTGAGCTACCCCGCGCATTAGGAATTTCTGGGTACTTAGAGTACCATGTCCGGTGTGATGATTGCTTGTGGTTCCCTAGTGTGCTGCCTTGAATGTTTGTATCTGTTTGCTTGTGTGCATGTATGTCTTGCTATTTAGACGTTTCCGCCCTTTTTAATTGTTTGAAATTTGTGAAACAGAAATTAAAAATGGAAATCTTCCAGTGTACTGTTTTGCTAATAAAAATAGTTTGGTAGCTCCGATTGATGTGATTCCAATTGCACTAGAATCAGTATGAAATTATCTTTCAGACTCCACTGACCTTGTATTTTCAGGATTTTTGTGCGATTTTTAATAAATAAAACTTGATCACTGTTTCTGGTTAGTATTTTGAGTCTCAAAAATTAAAAAAATAAATATTTTTGAATGATTCCAATTGTGTTGATCTTGTTTTGTTTTTGTGCATCTAGGAAAAATACCAGTAGCCTCTGTTAGTGGTATTGTGTCTCTGGTTATGGTTGTATGGGTGTCACATGCAATGATAGGATTAAAGTTTGCCTCGCCGATGTATTTCTATCTATTAGTTAAATTGGGTAGACTAACGAAAGACTCTAACTCTAAACCCGTTGGAAGTTGTTTTTCAACCGTCAAGAAAACTAACCCGACCCCTATCTACACTGACTTCCTTCAAGATCAGCTGGAGCATCTCCACTACGCCAAGAAATAAGAAGCTCTACCTTCAAGAGTGACTGCACCTCTACGAGAAGACATGCTAACTTGGTCTAACCTTGGAGTATACTCGCGCTAACCGCGAGGATATCTTTTTGAAACTACCCTCGAACACACCGTCTAACAAGTTGAGAGAACAATAGCGTCAAAGCCAAGCTACATCACATGGTTCATCTGGTCCTCATCAAATGAAGCTTCTGAAGGTACTCCAAGACTCAAGACTTTAGGTGTATTTTACCCGCTCACTTCTTAACTGGTCAACACCGACACTCAAGCTGAAGATTGTCTCCGACGAACTTGTTGCTGCTTCATATGGACAACAACCCGACGTTTCATCAACTTACTAACTTACCGCGCGTCCCATATGGTTGAGTTAACACCGTGAATGCCTCTTGAAGTTGTGGTCTGCACGTCGCCCCCGAAGATTCTTCAACTGAACAAGGAAAATCGACGACTTTTTCAGAAGCCCGATAGAACCACAAGGCAGAAGCACAGAGTTATTCGAAAGCCCAGATGAAAAATCTTAAGGGTGGAAGACTTCGTCTTCCACTACAAGTTGGAGCTAACCCTAACATTTTAAACCTTTCTAACACACCGTTGGAAACTTGGGATGCACTAACCCCTCTTGAAGCCATGGACTACACAACGCCCTCTGAAGATGTTGACTCAAGACGAGAGATCAATGACTTCTCCAAAAAGCGCCCGACAAGACCCGTGGCTGAAGCTCTATGATTTCGGGAACCCACTGAACAATCTTAAGGGTGGAAGACTTCGTCTTCCACTAAAATTTTAAGCTAACTCTAAAAGTTTTCAGCCCTGTTCAAGCCCCGTTGGGTGCACTAACCCTCCCACAGCCTTGAACTCCCACTAGGATTGTTAGGAAGTTCAGATCTAACACCTCCATGGAGTAGCCAACCTCTTCATGAAGCTTGCCCTCGGCCAGAAGCTACCATGTCTCTCAAGAAGCTGAAGTTGCAACCCTCTCAACAACGGCACATCTACAGAAGAATGGAGTCTGACTTCAGTTAAACGTTACAACCCCTCTAGTTCTACGCTCAGTAATCTCGGGACGAGATTAGTTTAAGGGTGGAAGATCTGTAACACCCCACTTTTTGCAACCTTGTTTATTTGTCCATAATGCAAAAAATTAGGGGGAACAAAACTTTTTCTTTAGACTAATTAAGATGAATTGCCTTGATCTGTTTGTTATGATGAATTGCCTTGATCTGTTGGTAGATGAATTGTCTTGATTTGCTTGTTGAGTTTTGTCTTGAGCTACCTCATAGAACCACACCCCTAGTGGTTAAACAAGCAACTCACAAAATAAAACACATGTGTGACTTAGGAAAAATTGTTTTCCTTGTTACCACATCAAACTCTTCTTCTGATGGCAACATGAGTGTGCCATCTTGATTTTCTCTTTGTAGTACAAGATAGCTCAATCATCCTTAATTCAAAACTTGGGATCGTCTACCCCTGGCTACATCTCTCTCTTATACCCACTCATCCCTGTTGGTTTTGAGGCCATGTCGACCATCTGGGTTGACAGGCTTTGAATGTCCAGATTTTGGCAGTTGATCTCTAAGCACCCACAACTGTTTTTGATGACCTCACTGCATGGATCTCATCTATGCAACACCCTCTTCAACCTCCACGTCCGGCATGTCTCATTCTATCCTTGCAGCACATTTATTCAACTTGATCTTATACCCTATCCAGTGTTTCAACACTAGAACACTTCCTTCAATTTTACCTCTTGTTTTTATTCAAGTTTAATCTTCACAAAACCAAGAGTGGGAATGATGGGTACATTTTGTAGCCACCATCTACCCTTGAGAACACTTCTCCCTAAATTAAGTTTTCTTCTCAAAAACCCTATTGTTTTTCCTTCTCAAGTTTTGATCACAAAACTACTTCTAGTTTTATTAAATCTTTTCAAAATATTTCTTCAAGGAAAACAAGGAACTGAAATGGGTTTTGTTTTTCATCCCATTTCTAACAAGTACTGATTTCTGAAACATTACTTTCTATTTTGTTTTCTTTTTAACAAAAGGCTTGTTTATGGTACTAATACCATTTCTTGTTTTCCTCTTGCTTATTTTACATTTAAGAAAAACTCTACCTTACTTGAGAAAGTAAGTAGAATATTTTGAACTCCTATGTTCCCACTAGTTTTCTCTCAACATATTCAAAATTCCATTTCACCGGAGTTCATTCCCAATTGTCTCTAGACAATTGAGGTGTGTCCCATACTTTTCAATTAAACTCTTTTTCAAATGGCAACTCTTGCACATCTCTGATCCACCACATTGTATCCCCTCCATCCTCCAATTTTTTTTTATAAAATGGATGATCATTTGATATTTTCAAATCACTCCCAATTTACCTCTTATTTGAAGAACAAGTTATATCTCATCATACCCATCTCAATCCTCTATTCTTTTCCATCATCACCCTGACCTCATGAATTGGTGATTTACGCCACCGTATTCATCCTTGTGAGTACATGGTTACTTCACTCACCATGTCTCTTAGTCTTGCTCTATAATTGTCTAAACCACCATCACCATCCCATTTACCTTGACATGCACATGCATTGTTGCATGTGGTCCATCCCAATCCTTCCAAAATTGAATTCTTATAAAAACTACTAATCATCAAATATACCTTGGGAACTATCTTCATCATAAGTTGGTCTCAACCAAAGTGGTGGAGATTATTCTCATGGCACATGTCACCTTCATACTCCTTTTTATCTATATGTATCTACTCCTATTTTTATCATCATCAAAGTCACTCTTTGACATTTTCTCCTCAATATCATGCACATATCTATTCACATGGATGTTGTGCCTCTCCCTCACATTGTTTACTTGTATTTGGCAAGAATGGAGCCGGCCAATTGTGTTGGCATGGCAATTTCGGCCAGCCACTTTCCTCCTCACTTTCTTCTCTTGCAAGACTTGCCTCTCAACTACCCCAACAATTAAATGGGCAGCCACCCATCCTAGCCAATCAAAAAGGAGGCAGCCAACCCCCTCTCCCTCTATAAATGGCCCTTGGCCGGCCACCTCCACTCCTCTTGCTCTCATTTTTCTTCTCTCCACTCACTCCTCCACCTTATCTACTCCCTCACACTCTTCTCCTACTCTCCCCCACGAAAATGCAGCTCCACCTAGCTCCCATGGACGGTCATGGGCATGGAAAGAACTCCAAGATGAAGCTCCCTCCTCCCTCAAGCTCCTCCTCACCATGAGAGCCTCCCTCTCCTTCTTCTCCCCAACCCTAGATGGTTTTCTCTCCTCTTCCTCTTCCTCCATTGCTAAGATTGAATCTTGATGCAGGTGCATGTTGGTCCAAGCATGGAGAAGCTTGAGCTATCCTCAGATCTGAAGTTCTTGAGCAAAGTTCGTCCAAATCCCTGCAGTAATTTCTGCTATCTTGCTGTTTCAGATTCTGGTACGAACTTGTAAAATCCACCAAATCTCGTGTGCAGATCCAAATCGAGTGATTCAAAGTTCCGCGGATAGGTATTCAAAATATCTACAACTTGGCGTTGGTCTCATCCTCAAATTCGTTACAGATTCTCCCTGGTAAATAAAGTTCTGGAAACATGCAGATTCACTGTTTGTTAGATTTGTTCAGTTTTACAAAACCTTTTTGAGCAAACTCAACTGCGGGTGAAAGCCCTCTTCAATACCTTGATTTTGGCCGTGGTTTCACTTCGATTGAGCTCCTGAAACTGAAATGGTTCACAGATCAAGATCTGGACAGATCTGGCTTTGTCGAATTAAACCAGGAGCTTGGGAACAAATGTTTGAATGAAACAAATTGGGTAAGAACCAGCTTTTCAATACCTTTCCGGTGCAGCTGACCTCATATTTTTATGAGTCGTGTACGATTTGTGGTGAATTAAACTTGTTCTGTGTGTTCTGCAGACATGGCTGTTAGCTTTTAAATCACCAAAAATCCATTTTTGAACCTAATTGAGTGATTCTAGTTCTGTAGGACTACGGAATGTTTTCTTAATCTTCTCAAACAAGTTTCAAACCTTTATACTGTTCTGTAACTCTAGAGGTAAAGCAAATGGTATAGACATGCAGTAATCTTGTCAATCCATTTGTGAGAGTTTCAGAAACAATTTTAACCCAAATCCAATTGTGTATGCCTCTCTGTTTAAATACCTTTAAAATGCCAGTGGTCCCATATTTTTAGGATTTTTCTACGATTTATAGCTTACAGATGTACAGTCAGATTCAAACAAATTCCTAAATTTGTAGGTTTAATATTTTTGAGTGCATCCATTTGGGTTAGTCTTGTATTAGTACTGGTCATCTAGGAAAAATAGTGTTAGTCTCTGTTCATGCATTTTTGTTACTGTTAGTAATGTGTATGTGTGACATGGGTTGTTGTAGCAAAACTTTTTGGTTTATTTGGAAACCTTAACCACCTCTTTGCATTAAAAATTGGTCAACCAATGTTTTATTCTTGCAAAACAAAACCTCTGCAAATTAACCTTAGTTCTATTGTTGGCTTAAGTTTTCCAATGATGTGGAATATTGTTTACTTCCTATTCTTGTGTAGTGTTATGTAAGCTTTATAAAATAGAGAGAATGATTTCCCGCTTTTCCAAAAATGTTTCAAATTATAATATGAACGTTTGTGATGCCAAACTAATGCACTTGTCCTCTTTATGATGTTATCTACCAGGGGATATTTGGTTTATGCCATGGTGATAACCGAGAGAGGCAATTGCTAAGCATGGTACTCTCATACCTTTATTAGGTAAATAAAATGGCGTTTCTTCTAGATGCTTTGTAGTATCTATATGTCCTTAATATGTTAGCCTTAGTAGAGTGGTTAGTTTTTGATTGATGCTTGTTGCTTATTGTTTTGTTGGTGCAATGTGTTTGATTGTGTTCCTTTTATATTTTCCGACGATAGATGCGAACGATTCCGGAGAAGAAGAAGTGGATCGGACAAGGATTTTATTTATATTGTTGGTATTCTTATATTGATGAAGTTGAAGAAGTCCAGGGACAAATAAGCCAAGGCAAGCCATCTCTTGATCTCTGATTGACGTGTCTCATATTGTTGTCACTTTATTATTACTCTTGTCTCTTGATCTTGTGTGTGTTAGTCTCTTTATCTTGTCGATGCATGCTTTGTCTTAAGCATGATGATCCTCTTGGTCATACTTCATGATCATCTTAGTAATTGTTGGTATACTTGTTGATCATGGCTATGCCATCCTACCTTGTTGAGTTACATGCTTACCTTAAGCATGTGACACTTCTTGTCGATTCACTCCTACACCCCTTGTGAGTGTAGTAGTAACAACATCATGATCTTGGTGTACTCTCATTTTGAGATGAGTATGCCTACCTACCTTAGGTATGTCAAATATCGTTGACCACCCTCACTTCTATTAGTGTTGGTTGGTTAACACCATAAATCTGAAAGTATTTTCCCTCTTATGTTGACAACATGCATGCTTACCCTAAGCATGTATGCCCCCTTGACCACCTATATTAGCATCTTCTTAGTGGCATGATGATTAACATCATGACCCTTGTTTAATCATACTACTTATGTTGTCCCTATGCATGCTTATCCTAAGTATGTATGATCCCCTTGACACCTCATTTATCACCTCCTTAGTGGTATGATGGTTGGCATCATGCCACTGTTGTCTCTTAGTTCTTACATGAAACCATAGGTTGGGAACCCCTTGGAAAAATACCTTGTTGAAAAGAATTTTTGGAAAACCTTGGGTAAGTTGGACTTACCTAAGTGTGTGTTTATGAAAGAAAAGGATCTTGGCAAAGATGGTTGGAAAGAGAATCTTGTTTATGAAAACTTTGGCGCCTAAGTACTCACCCGTGACAATTAACCCGCGCAACCACATCTACTCCAACGTGGGCACGGAGCTTAGCTTGACGTTTGTTCTTCTTAGCATGAGGCACCGCACAACTATACAAGGGTACGGTTCCCCCGAGTCCGGGTTGTCATGGTTGGGACAATAGTATAACGGGAGGCCTTCGGGGCTGACCCGTCCGGAAGACACTATGGGTCTCCTGGCTTGGCGGTGGATCCACGCTCAAAGGGAGGTGAGCTGCCACGGTGCCGGGGAGGTACATACTCCATAGGGTAGGACCTCTTGCTAAGTCGAATGGGCGAAAGGCTATGTTCGGGTATCCGTCGTGGCATATGTTGTTATGCGGGGATGAAGCACACGATAGGTATCCGGATAGAGGTGGGGAAAGTGTGCAAACTCTGCAGAGTAAAATCTATTCGAATAGCCGCGTCCGCGGTCATGGACGGTTGGAATGGCTGTTGCTTAGCCTGATGAGCTTTGTTTTTACAAAATTGTTTGACAAAGGAAAGGAAAGAACTTGTTTGAAGTACCGGAAGGGTACGGGAAAGGATGTGTCGACCATATGGAGATGGTCGGGAAGGATAAATAAAATTGGGTTACCCCATCCTAGTGTTTTATGTTGTGGAACTCTTTTGAAGTATCTTCTTCAACAAAGATATAGAGATGTCATAGAACCCTCTTAGTGTCCCCTTCAAGCTGTGATGTGGGATGCTATATCCACAAGAGAAACTGATTCTCTTTCACATGCTATATCCACAAGAGAAACTGATTCTCTTTCACATGTTATATCCACCGAGAGAAACTATTCTTCCTCTCTTGTCTTCTTTAGTTAGAATTGTTATCACCCTCTTGATGGTTTGCGAGTACAATTCAAATGTACTCACGGCTTTGTCCCCGGCTATTTACTTGGCCGGACACTGGAGGACTTCGACAGATGAAGAAGGAGTTGACGACGTCTATGCGAGCTAGGAACGTCTTCCCAGTCAGTTGCCTGTAGGGTTATGGCAGATGATTTGGGTACTGCGCTGTTGAAGTGATGATGCTACTCTGATGTTTAGTTAGGCCCTTCGAGGCTATTATGTAAGTATTGATCATGTGACCATGTTGTAATTTTCTTATTCCGCTTTGTAATGGATGGTGTAATTTGATATCAGTTCGGTTATGTGTTCACGACACACTGATCATGGGAACGTGAACGGTATACATAACAGGGTATTTCGGACAGCTAGTCCGGGGTCCCCACAGACCGTGAGCAAAAGAAGCACGCGAGGGGAGCCACGAGGGCCGAACGGCACAGGTGGCGCGCCCAAACATGTAAGGCACGACACCCATGTCCGTTCGCACCTTGGGCATCGCCTCAGGCCCCCCTTTATACCATAACCTCTATTTTGCCTAAAAACCTAAGCCATATTTTCCAGAGATTTATTGAGGCGGCGGTAGAGGCGAAAGTCCTCTCCTACTCTGGGAGAGGGTAGATCCTACTGCACCGGTGCCTCCGGTGAAGGGGAAATCGACACCATTGACATCACCACTCCTCCTTGGCTTGGGAGGAGGCATCTCCATCAACATCTTCACCAGCACCATCATCACCACCATCTCCATCTACGAGATCGACTTCATCCCCCTCATAGTGTGTGTTGAATTGAACCCCATATATTGTTTTTAGTGCTATTGCATGTTTGTGATTGGTACTTTGTCGTTATTCGGTGGGGAGATTATGTATTTAGATTGTGCTGTAATCATTATGCCTCTGGTCCATATCATGTTTGACTCTTGTGAGTAGATGCCCACGTTCCCGAGGGCATCAGATGATCTGGCTATGACTCTATATGATGTGCAATGAGTATTTGGTCAAGTTTTCTACTTTTATGGTGTTCTATGATGATTTTATGCGAACGTCGACTGCATATTACTTCACCTATATGGGCTCATAGGGCTGCACTTTAATGTAATTCATTAGTGTTGGAAGGGACAGACTGACAGAAACCGTTTTTTCTAATACTATGAATTGTATTAGAGGGGTTTATGTCGGGGACCAATGATCTTATTGCTATTTTGGGACATTTATGTCTTGATGATTTCTATACTTGCACATGAAAATGGCTCTAGGACCCATCATAAGGGGTGTGTTTGCACATATCTATGGTTGCACCTAATTTAGGCTGAATAAAGCTTGACAAAATATTTACCATGTGTTGTAGAACTCAGATGCTAGTAAATCCATGCCGCCCTCAGGAACTTTAGTCTCATATAAGCACACACACTTAAGCGTGTCCTCTTGCTGCATAGAGGATTGGGATTTTTTTCTCATCGAGAGGTTTTACTTATTTGCTATTTACTTTCTGCACTTTATTTCTATTGCAAACTATACACCCAAAATACCAAAACTGCTACTTTATTATTGTTGTTTTCTTGTCAATGTTGCTAACCAATACCTTCAACTCCTCGTGGGTTCGACAAACTTTCTTATTGAAAAGTACTACAATTGATCTCCTGCACTTGGGAGCCATCAACACCCTCCGACCGCACTCTTCACATGACCTCCTTGGTGGTTGAGAGGGCTATGTGTCCACGTCCGACCGGAGTTCAATGGCCGCATGGCGACATATAGCGACCTGCATGACCCTGCCCCGCCTTGATTGAGGGGTTCACCGGCCACATCGTGGCGCGGTGATGCTGGATCCGTTGTCAGTTGTGGAAGATTTGGTTGCCGGAGGCTAGATTCCGTCGTGATATCACGGTTGAGCAGTGGATAAGATGGTGGGGAAGTGTCGGGTTGAGGACCATAAATCAACCGTCAAACCCTAGATATATTGGTCAGGAGGATTAACTTCTGGCGGGCCTTATACTTTTTAAGGGCCGGCCCGTTCTATGTTATCGGCTTGGATGAAAAAACAAGCAAAAATCATAAAAAGGTCATATTTTTAAGGACGATGCGGATATGTTAGAGTTGCTCTTGTAGCAGACTTGTTATCATTGGGCATTTTCAATCCACTTAAGACTATTATTAACCTACAACATTTCACTCAGTCCGAGTGAAATTGCTCTGTACTTTGCCTTAGCAATTGTTAGAAAATGCATGTTGTTTCTTAATTCTCCGGATTGAGATGTTACCTTTTGTCTTGATGAATGAGAGTGGCATACGTTTCTGTTTTCTATCGATCCAGGTCCAGAACTTCATGACATCTAGTCACCCATATCATTCGGGCAGTGCGAGGCATACATCCCCCGAGATAGAGAAATTCCTTTGCTTGAACTGGCAATCTCTATGCCTAAAAAGCATTTCAGCTGAACCTAGTCCTTCACTTCTTTCTTTCTTTTTTAATAAAAAGCCATAGGCCCGATGTTAAATTAATAACACCCTTAATGATGCAACAGATACAAGATGTTGAACCCAGCTTACAAGGTCGAACTACACACACATACACAAAACAAGGGCCACACAATAGAAACTATTGTAAACATGAAGACCTGGCACGACTATTACAATCTACGAAGAGGAAGATGAAGTGCAGGACGGGATACATTGTTGAACTGGTGCTCACCCTAGCATGGGCAAACCTACACCACCATAGGCTGGCCACCACCAGAAATCGACCAACAAAGCTCACACACCGGCGACGAGCACCAAGGAAGAGCCCAACAAGAAACACCACAGGTGCAGAACAGAAGCAAGCTTTGCCAAGGAGGGCACATAGAAGGAGCACATCCGCTACCCAAACAACGGAGAGCCGCACAATATGAGAACTCCAAGGTGGCATCTTCAAGAAGATCACGACGCATAAGCGCCTACCACCGATCTGGAGATCTTGGGTTTTCATTCGGAGTATGTGGAAAGACCAAGTACCACCACATCGACGCCTTCAAGAAGGGAACGATGTCCGCGGACGCTACCGTCATGGCCAGGGCAAGGGTCTTCCCTGGCGAAAGCTCTCTATCGTCCCCACCGGGTAGAGGCACTTGCCGAAGCAACCACCGTACCACTACCACACCATGTTGCTCGCCGGCACCACGCCATCCACAATGGCCGAGCTGAGGAAACCGGTCAACACCAGAGCCCGTGGCACACTCGCCAACCAACCAGACTCGCATCGACTAGGGCCGCTGCTCCGGCTTCCCAAATGTACACACAATGAAACTTAAGGAAAAACGGGGAACGTCGCTTCAAGGGCGGTGGACGCCGACCGCCGAGCGGGCTGGCCATCGCAACCATGACACCGCAACCAGAAGGGAAAGCTCCGCCTGCCAGAATAGCCACCTTGATGCCCCATGGCTGCCAACGCCCACAGATCTCGTGCGAAGATGGGCTCGAAATGGGCCCAGGGTACCTGCCCCGACCCAAACTCATGGCAGCGAGATCTTATGCCTCGATGCTCACCACCTCACCAGGAGTCCCGCCGAATTGGGCCAGACGGGCACCATGTCACCGCACGCCACGCCGGATCCTACTCGCGCCGTCCTCGCCTTCAACAACCCGACATGGCCCGAGTTCATGTTGCCCACCACCATGACTGCTCCAGGGAGCAACCACCGCTCGGGCGCGCCCATCCCGCGCTGTCTCCACACTGTTGCCGAGGGACCACGCCGTGGCTCAATGCGATGCCCTCACTGGTCACAGGGGGCCGCGCCATCACGACCGCACGAGGGGGAAGAGGGCCCCAGCTGCAACATGAGGGAAGGCGTGGGGATGGGTCGAGAGGGAGCTGCCCGGGGGCACACGGTCGCGCGCGGGTGATGGTTGTGAAATACGCCATATTTTCTCGCGTTTAAACCCCTAGCTAAGTCAAGAAATTGACTAAGTTTACCTCTCAACTTGTCGCTAATGCCTAATCAGTGCAAAGATGTGCAATCTCTTCTATTTTTGGATGTTGTGCAGGATATCACGTCATAATGGAAAATGGACCTGCAATTACTGAAGAAAATCGCGTCACGAGAATGACAAAGTTGATTATGCTCAGAAAGGCGGTTCCAGGGGCTTTAGCGGGAATCGGTACGGGCAAGCCCGCTCGTACCGTCCGCCCGTACCACCCACGGCTGCGTTCCCGAGGTCAAACACTATAAAAGTCGTGAAGGGACCGATGCTGAAAAGAGAGCCATTCATCGTCAAACAGAGCCGCCATCCATCTGCAACACACCGAAGGAGATCCATCTCCATAGTTCATCCATTCCATCCTCCGTGTCCTCCATAGCCATAGCCTTCATCATTGTAATAGAGATCTCCTTGAGAATTGGCGACCATTGTAAGAATATTGTGATTTCAATCTAAGTATTTTGCACAATGATTTATATCTTTGTATTTGATCTTGGTATTATGTGTGAGCAGTCCTCACGGGCTGCGGGCTGGGGTGAATCCTCGCAGCAATTATGTGCATCTAATCTTATGTTATGTGTAAGGATTGAATAGGAGTTTTGCAATCTTATACCTTGTCTCTTTGCCTCTTCTTTGATGATCTGTAGGTACCCATATCATTCGAGACGATCAAGGGAAGAGGTGGAATGAGTGGAGAACGGCGTGCTACCGCGAAACCTCAGTGACATAAATGGGAAAGTACCGACATGTTTAGTGATTCATTCGGGATCATAGCATAATCATCTATCTTAAGGATTTGGTCTGTATTAACTTAAAAACTATTGTTGCTTACGGCTGTGAGGACAATGGTTGGATCATTAGGCTCTTGTTACCTCTGGCTTTAGGGGCAAGGGTACTTACGGATGTGCTACTCACAAATCTCTTATCTCTATTTTATTTGTTACACATATGAATTTTATTTATATATGTATGCATAGCTGCAGGTGAAACCTTAACCCTGGCCTATTTCCATCATTTAACACAACCCCTTAAATGTAAACTAGATAGGTCCGGTAAACTGAAGATAAAATACACTAGCAAGTCTTGTAGACGTTTTGTTCATAAACCATTTACAGTGCTTCCCAAGGTTCGATTAAACCTAGGTCTTCTAGGGAAAAATCTTACCATACTACAATCCGTAATCCAGATCGGAGGTATCAACCCTTTTCTGGCGCCGTTGTCGGGGAAGCAATTTCGCTATTCCGGTAAGGTTACTAGAGACCTTGTTAGTTATCTTATTTTTAGTTTTAAGTTTTTATTTACAGTTATTAGTTTACTATTTTACTTTTACTTGAAAATCTAAAAAAATTAGTTACTTGTTCTTTTTCAATCTAGAAGAAAAACCCAAAAATATAATCACTATGGCAAAAAAGAGGCTTGGGGAATATGCTATCCCCAATGATGATTTTATTCTTGCACCCATAACTCGCCCCGCTGTTGAAGCGGAGAACTATGAAATTAAGCCTAATCTTTTAAGTTTGGTTCAGCAGAACCAATTTGGAGGCTCAGCCATTGAGGATTCAGGTATGCACTTAAACACATTCACTGAAATATGTGATATGATGCGCATTAAAGATGTTGATCCAAATGCTATTAAATTGCGCTTGTTTTCCTTTTCATTAAAAGGAAAAGCAAATGACTGGTTGCTAGCTTTTCCATGGGTAGTATAACTTCATGGGATGAATGCACTAATATATTTATGACTAAGTTTTTCCCACCAGCAAAGACTATGCAATTGCATTCTAATATTACAGGTTTTAGATAAGAAGACCTCGAGGAACTAGCGCTTGCATGGGAAAGGATGAAGGAGGTCACCATGAACTGTCTAATTCATGGAATTGAGGATTGGTTAATCCTACATTTATTTTATAATGCCCTCAACCCAATGTCAAAGTATATGCTTGATACTGCAGCGGGAGGAACATTCATGAGCAAGCCAGTTGAGCTAGCAAGGAGGCTTCTTGATGATATGCAAAGCAACCATGCCCAATGTCATGTAGACAGATCCTCCTCAATAAAGGTGAATGCAATCACCGAAGGTAGTAATGAAGAACTTACTTCAAAGGTAGATGAGCTTTTAAATATTCTAAAGGGTAAAGAAACTACCCAAGTTAATGCCATCACCAATACTGAATTTGAGGAAATAGACTTCATAGCAAGAAATCCTTATAACCCTGCATGGAAGAGTCAGAACTATGGCTCTAATTTTTTTAGACAATATAATAATAATGCATGAGTGCCTAATAATAACTTCACCAACGGTAATGGAGCAAGCAATGCTAATACTTCAATTGAAAGTACTTTCAAGAATTTTATGCATGCTCAAGCTGAACAAAATAGTACCCTTACAAAGCTCACTTAAAATCATAGCACTATGTTAGGGAATTTATCTAACCAAACCGTTTCTCTTAAGAATGATGTTCAAGCTCTACAGGAGAGGACAAAGACCGTTGAGACACAATTGGGGAAGATAGCTGAAAGCCAAACTATTATACTTGCGAGATATGCAGGTAAACCAGAACCAAACCCCGTTGAAGACCTCAAGATGATGAGGATCGAAAGAAGTGGATAAGCACTTAAAGAACTGGACTATAGCAATGCTTCAACACCTGAGTATTCCATGGAAGATCTCATTAAGACGGTCACGGTAAGACACCCTGTAATCAATGAAGGTAATGATGAAAGGTACCGTCAATTTATACATGAGGTAGCATGCAAAGTCTGTGATTTAGAGCAACAATATAAGAAGCCAGCTAAAAAACTTTCCAGCTAAGCCTGATGATATATTTGAGGCTACTATTAAAATCCATTTTGGAACAAATGAGGTGGCTGCACTTTGTGATCTTGGTGCAACCGTCTCCACAATTCCAAAGACTTTATTTGGTAAGTTAAGAATGGGGCCATTTAGAACAACTGAGCTAAGACTGCACTTAGCTGATTCAACATATAGACAAGCTGTAGGGATAAAATATAATATTCTAGTAGAGATTAAAGGATGTCCTTCTCTTATTGATCTTATTATTGTGGACATGCCTGAAGATCCTCTAGCTCCTATAATCTTAGGAAGGCCATTTCTTAGAACTATTAAAGCACTAATCAATTTGCATGAAGGGAATGTGAGGATTGGACTACCATCCAAAGACCCATTTGTAGTGCACTTCCCTAGAAAGAAGAAGGCCAAAACCGATGATGATGGGATCATTACTTTAAAAGCTAACTATTTTGGAGTGGGTCTTCCACTTCCAACTCTTAAGTGATCTCCATCTTGGTCAAGTTGATTGACCTTAACTAGAAGTGCTTCATGGGAGGCAACCCATGCTCAATAAAGTTTTTCTATCTAGTTCAAGTTTAATGTTTAGTTTTATTAGTTTGTTTCATTTTGTTTTTAATAAAGAGTGTTCATGAGATCCTTGGAAAAGAGGAGAAGAAGTTAAACAACAATACCTTTTTGATTTTCGATGCTAACGATCGCACATTCTTGATATAAACTGTTGTTTTTCTTTAGCCATTTTTGAGGTAGTGTTGATGCATAAAGGCACGTGAAAATTGCACAATTTTTTTTTATGTTCGCAGGTTACAATAACTTTGGCGACCATCGGTATGGTCATAACAGACCGTACCACGCGCTAGTACCGCATCCACGACTACGAAAGAGAAAATTTGAAGATTTCGTCGAAGCAGCTCGTAAGTTTGGCGACCATCGGTCGGGTCAGCCCGTACCGCTTCAACGACGAAAACATCTATTCCTCGAAAACATTCTGTAAGTTTACCTAGCATCGGTATGGGGGGATATGGCCATACCGCCCGACCGACTAATTCCAAGGCGGTTGCACTTGGTACGGGCGGGATGCGCCCGTACCGCACGTCCGTACCGCGTATCAGACGACTTAAACATGGCAGGGAACAACTATGCAACCCAAATTTTCATAATCTCTCTCTCTTCCTCCTCCAAACTCAGAACCTACTCCATTGGATCTCCAAATTCTTTCATTTTTTATGCGATTCCTTGCATTCCATCGAAGCATGGTACGTTTCTCCTCCGATCCCCAACTTTTTATTCGCGAATGCATGCTCTAGCTTTTGTCATTATCAATCTAGACTTAGGTCATATTATGAACTTCATCACCTTAATGAGCATGCTAGATCGCAATTTTAGAGGAGATTCTTTTGTAATATGTGTTGAGGATGATCATATGTCTATTTCTATCAGATCAGATTCTTATTTTTAGTTGAATTTTTGTTAAGATGTGCTTAAGGTAGTAAACCGCTAATTGATTTTTAGATGAACACAAGGAGCCGCTTGCACGCTTTGGCTGCACAGGCTGCACTACCGGTTGAAGATATACCTGCTTCGCTCGGTATCGAGTTAATTTGAAGACCGCCGTCAACTCAACCATTTCAACCGTCTCAAGGACCGCGAGATCAAGTTGACAAAATGGGCATGCCCCATATTCTGAACCAACTAGGCTTGCGCAATGATTTCAATACTCTTTGTAACAATGTTGGTATGCTTGACTTTTGTTTTTAGGAGGCTGGCACTTATGGGCGCTTGACACTCGAGTTCCTCAGCACCCTGAAGCACACGGTGAACCGCTACTACAAAACTGAGGAGAATCAGCCTGGAGTTGAACGGATATCCTTCCGTTTGATGAACCGTGAGTATGATTTGACCTTGGATGAGTGGTGCAATCACTTTGGCTTTGAGAACAGTGCCACCGCAAACCTCTATGCTTGCTTTTCTTTGAACCCCTCACCTAGCATGTATTTTTCTAGGATGAGAATACCTAGCACACTCCCTCGGGGAAATACTATTGACTGTCGTGCTATTCGCTATTTGTACTATGTTATCGCTAACACCTTGCAGGCACGAGGTGATTTCGCAAGACTTAGGGAGGAGGACATGATGGTCCTCGCAAAGGCTGTGTTCCCAGAATGAAACCTCCGCCCAAACATGGGTGCCATTCTTGTTCTCTACTTGAACCACCAAGCACTTGAAGCTCGTGGCCCCATATGCGGAGGTGGATTCATCACCCTCTTGGAAACAAGGATCAACATCGATGTAAGTAATTTACGAGTATTGGAAGGCCCTCGCCGCCTTGGTTCTACTACTCTGAATGCATGTGGCATGATTAGAAAAGTATATGGTAGATATTACTTCAATAATACCGGGAGTTGATCACTTGTTCGCTGCCCCTCTGCCTAATTGATACGGGCTGAGACCGCGTGGGTTGCCCGATCTTCACGAATTGACCCAATGGAGTGTGATTACACTAATGGTCTATTCTCTCTCGAGGAAAGGCATTTGCATTATGATGCGCAGGTTGAGGCAAATGTACCCCCACAACAAGATGAACCGGAAGGAGGAGAAGAGGTTGAACAAGAACCTCAATGACCAGAACAGGAGCAACATACACTCCATGACTTCACCACCTACCAGGACATGTACGCGCTCAAAGGAAGCATTGGGAACCTGAGTGTTGTGGGTATACTTCATGGGTGTACCATCGACAGTGCCTAGATCCGGCAAGCCCGGGTGGCCCATAGATGGTGGTGTGGCATGTGGCCCATCGGGCGGCCCAGTTGCTGTTGATCCTGAAGGATGAAGTCCAACCCAGGAGAGGGAAGCCCAATCTCAACCGACCTTCGGAGGAAGTCGGATCCATGGAGGCCCATATGGAACCCGGATCCAGTACGACGTATAAGGGAAGGCGGATCCTTGACGTACACAGTAAGACATTGTACCGTAGTTAGGCAACCTGTAATCCGGCTAGGACTCTCCATGTAAACCCTAGATCCGTGCGCCTTTATAAGCCGGATCCAGGGAGCCCTAGAGGCACAACCACAACTCATTGTAACAACGCGAAAGCGCCCAGATAATTCCAGACAAGCAGCAGTAGGCCCTGTCATCGTGCATGTGTTCCGAAGCTGGGTAAATCGCGTACCACCGTCCCGTGTGCACTCCGCCCAATGGCCCCTACTTCTTCTCCCCCTCGTGAGGATCCCTCCTCCGAGGAACCGTCGATTAGGCAACGACAGTTGGTGCCCACCGTGGGGCCAGCGGCGTCTGGAGGCCGGAACCGGGAGGGTTCCGCCATGGGAAGCTACGACGACACCATCGTTGTGGGGCGCGTCCTTTACGCCGGAAATCTGCCGATCGTCCCTCCGGATGAGTGCTGGATTCCGGCTAAGACAAACCCCGTCAAGCTCTCCATCGTCCCAGTTGGCGGCATACACATCTTCATCGGGGAAACCGTCGATTCCGACGGAAACCCACTGGTAAGTAACGCTGACGCAACCGCCGCTGAGCAGGACGCAGTCGCGAAGATCCGATCTGAGATGCAGGAGCTTCCCAAAGAAGATTCCGCCTTGGATATGGAAAAATCAAAACCCACCCAATCTGCCCCTGAGCAGGAAATAAAGGTGGAAGACCAATGCAGATCCGCCTGGGTCTCCCAGGTGTTAGAGAAGCAAAGGTGTCACTTCGTACACTTCTTGGCCCATACCGCCGGAACCGCCCCTCAAGAAGCCGGTATCGGTCCCGAGCAGGTCGCGGCACCGGAAAACAACGCTGCTCCGGATCAGCGGGGAGGCTGTCGGAAAAAGCGGAACTCCGGTTGAAGAGTCGATCCTGGGCAACCTAAGCCCAATTTCCGGGGATACCCCCTCCA
This sequence comes from Lolium rigidum, assembly GCF_022539505.1. Classification (NCBI taxonomy): domain Eukaryota; kingdom Viridiplantae; phylum Streptophyta; class Magnoliopsida; order Poales; family Poaceae; genus Lolium; species Lolium rigidum. The sequence goes on from NC_061509.1 coordinate 123,269,633, forward strand.
TGGATACTGAAGAGTTCGATCGCAAGGTGAAGGAATACGGATACGGTGATCAACCTGTAATATCCCAGGATTTGGGGTTACAAAAATAGAGGAAACAGATGTGTGCATCGCATTCATGCATAGAAAATCTGGGGAATTTTCACGCTTTTGTTTAAAACTGTCAAAGTGATCGAGGTTTCTCTTGCATCGGTGAAATTGAGTTAGTCATCGATGTAAGTGCAACAAATTTCGACATGACCTTTGTGCATTCATGTGTTTTTGGGAGAACAAGTTTGAATTCAAATCAAATATGAATAACATGAACTCAAATAAGATATTGAATTGAATTTGAATTCCAAGCTATAATACGAAATACAATATGTAAAATTTAACACATTTGATAATTCAAAATAGATAGATAATTTAAACCTTATTACAATTATCATAATTTAATTATTTACAACTCCATAAAAAGAAACCAAATTACAAAGAATAGAAAATGGAAATAAAAGAATTCCTAAATCTAATCTTCTCAATCCTCTTATTCTTCCTCTCCTGCAAAAAGAAACAACAAAGACATAAGAATGGGTTTGTGAGGATTAAAATGTTTGCCTCCACCTTTGGGAGGCAATGTTACTGTTGGTGACTAGCTAGTGGAAATCAAGAACTTGTCCTGATTCCCTAATGATGATTAGAGGGAGTAAATCCAAATTAGGCAACAAGAGGCATTCCGAGAATGGTTGATCACTATTCCATCTTAGGCATCAACGAGGCGTTGTCATCGACAGTCACTAATCATATCTTAAGCAACAAGGGACAAGCAAGCAACAACTGAATCATTCAGTTTATTTTTAGGCAACAAGGCAACTATTTTAATCTCCCTCTAATCTAGCTAGAAACCATAAAGCCCACAAAAGTATTTATCTAGATCATGTTTGACATTGCAAAGTCAAAATGATCATAACATTTAACAACATTTGTTAATTAAGCAGAAGCTTGATTAACATGAAAGTCACACTTGAGTTGTTTAGCTCACAGAAATATATTAGTCAGGAAGGTCCATATGTAGCAATACCATACGACTAGCTAGTCTCACTTAGTCTACACAACAGAAAGGCCAACACAGGATAAATATCACTCATTCGAAGCTTGCACAAGGAGGAGAAGAAATACAACTTGTTCACTTACACATGGAGAGGGGGCCACCTGCAAGCAGCACCATCACACATGCATGCTAATGTGCTGTCACACACACAGCCAACAACCAGTACTATAAAAGCAAACCAGCACCCAGCCACATCCTGGTTTTTGCTTTGGCAAAGGCAACACCAACAGCCTTTGATCATACACACACATCAGTGGCTATCTAGAAATTCTTAGAACAGCAAGAACACAACCATATAGCCTGGAACAAGCAGATCAGGAGCTAGGAGGAGGTGCAGTCAAACAAGCAGTAGATCAAGTTTCTCAACACCAACTACATCACTTTGCTACAACAGGTTAATCCATTGATTTAACATAAGCATCTCGGCATACTAGTTTGCACAGCTAGGATCAAGGAAAATAAAGAGAAGAATACACAACCCTCCATTTATCAACCCTTCAACTAGACTCTGTCTAGGAGGATTTGAGAAATGGATTTCTCTCATATCTGCATAGAAATGCTATGCAAGAATCATCACAGAGAATTAAATCACATAATTTAGCATCTGTTCTTATCACAAGTTTGGGCCTCAGCCTTTGCATCATTGGCAAGGCTACAAGATCAAGCACAAGTATCTGTTCCTATTAACCAGCAGTGCACCAGCCTTTGCATCGTTGGCAAGACTACTAAATCTTGTAGGCATTCGTTCATATCAATAATAGCTCACAGGAAAATTGGTAGGAGGGATGATTCTCAGAATAGCATAGAAGTGCTATGCTAGTTCATCATAGAATCGAGGAAACCAACATAAATAGTATCTGTTCTTAAATAAAACATTTAGCCTCAGACTTTTGCATCACTGGCAGGGACAATAGCATCACTATATCTTTAGTAGATCATCTTGATTAGGCATCAATGATCATAGCAATTAGCAACCATCCAGTTAATCATCAATCAACAATACCTATATCCTGTTACTTAGAGTTTAATGGAGCATCAAATTATTACAGCAAGAATATATGCCTGGATGAATGAATCATCCAAACAGGGGCATAGAATCTACACAGCCACAATAGAGCAACCAGATCCATACATGTAAGCTTCAGAGAATTACTTAGGGTCCAGGAAATTACCCAGGCCAACCAAGTAGTACCATAGCAGCTAGTAGTTGCAGGTCCCATCTTAAGCATATAATATAACTCACTAGAATCAACACTTGGCTGACAAATTTACAAGTCATATAGCACCTGAATAGTACTCCCAAGCATATGCAATAATCAGGCCAAGCACACACAAGTTCCTGGCCAACAAATTCATCGCTATAGAGAATACAAAGAGAGAGAGAGGGAGAGAGGGGAATAGCTCACAATGGTGCGGACGAATAGAGGAAGAGACCGGCGCCGGGGTTGCGCCCATGGCATCGTCCTGCCGGCGTCGAGGTTGGGGATGCAGTGGGAACAGCGACGACACCCCCAGTACACCGACACCGGGGTTGCGTCCGCGGCACCGTCCAACCGACGTCGAGGATGAAGTAGTCATAGCAGCAGCAGCAGCACCCTCACCAGCAACACCTCCACATCACCATCACCACACCGTCACAGCAACATCCGACCAAGAGCCGAGGAGGTGGAGCCACAGGTGGTGCAGCAGCCGGAACCTGCCAGCAACCTAGCCACGGCTAGGGTTGTCGTGGGACACGCGTGCGGGACAAGGAAGAGACGAGGCGGCGGGCACTGACTGTGTGGTGGCAAGGCCACGCCGGCAAGCAGCGGTGCTGGGAGCGTCCGGCGGCAAATCAACCCGAGGGGGGATGGGGTTGTTGTCGAGCACATGTGCGAGGCGCAGAGGAGGCGCAGGTGGGGAGTCACTGGAGGAAATTAGGCGGAGCAGCAGCGGCACGCCACGACGCCGGGGTTGGCCGATGGCTGGCCGGGTGGCGGAGGCGACAACAAGGGTTTCAGGGTGGGGAACGAACGGGAGAAGCCACGAGAATCAAATAGTCGAGGTGGAGTTGTAGATCACCTCAGGGCGAAGCGAGAAACCCCTCTCGCCGGCGCCAGAATCGGCCGTCGACGACCGGAATAGGAGGCGACTAGGGTTAGTCTGGGGCACGAAACTCGTTGAAAGGGGGCGTCTCGGCGAGGGAGATTCGATGGAGTAGAAGGGCGGGCTGGTGGCGGAGCTGCGCCAGCAAGCGGCGGCGGTAAATACAGCCGGCAGCGGTCAGGGCGAATGCTGGCGGCGGCGGCATCGCCAAGAGGGGAACGAGGACGACCGTGTCCGTGTGTTCGACGAGAGAGTGAGGGAGAGGGGTTGGGTTGGGTCGAATTTGACCCGAGCCCGACCGATCGAGCTGGCCATTTGGGCCAGGCCAACTGAGTCCGGTTGGACCAGCTGGGCTCTAATTATTTAGCCATTTTGTTTGAACAATTCTTTAAATAAATAAAGTGACATAAAAAGTCAAATAAAAATAACTTCTAAATAAGAGGAAAGTTGTAAACAAAACAAAACCAGCAACAAATACTGTAAAATTTAAGTAATAATAATATGAATCTTTTCTCTAGATTTCAGAAGACCAATTTTAAATCCTAAATTGTTAAGACTTAAATACTAAAAATATAATTTTCTTGTTTCTATTTTTTTCCATCAATAAATTAATAAATATCACTTTGCATTATAATTTCATATAATACAAACATTGTTGATCATGTTTAATCATATGGAAACCCTAGCTTCCCTATTTTATGTGTGAACTCTAATTTTCTTCTAAACCCAAACCCTAGGCTAGAACATGGGATCATGATATTTTAAATTCATTCATATCCCCATAGTAGCAACTAAACAATTTCCAAGTCTTCATAAAATAATAGAGACCCATCTCTAATACATTGGTATTACATGTATTCATATCTAGATGATAAAATAGGATCAAACAAGTGTAAAACCCTAAGTCCTATTACCACGGTCATCATCCTTAAATGACCACCTTTAGTATCAAACCAATTTGACCAACCCTAATAGTAACCATGATTGATGACTATCATTGCATAATCATGTTCCACTAAACCCACTAGTGCTGGATACTTATGAACCATCCTATTTAGGAACCCACCATTCTTTACTTAGTGAATCCAATAACAAATCCTAGGCAACCTCAACCTTAATTGTTATATTTCTTATTATATAAGAAGTATGTTCTTAAAAAGTTATTCTTTTGAAGATAACAAAGAGTAGCCAGCAACCCTGCCTAATAGGACCTATAAACCCTAGCTAGCTATCACCAGCAAGATGGACCCACCATGATAGCAACCATGTATAATTAATTGCTTAAGTTGCTTATGCTTAAGTAAAACCAATCAAGCCTAGTTGCTGATGAATCCAACTATGTTGTGATCCATCTAATACTTACTCCAGAAACTAGTTGAAACCATAGAACTCCACAACCCTAATTATCATACTTGTTCTTTATTAAAGAACATGTTCTTCAAAAGTTATTCTTTTGAAGTATATGATAATTAATCATTAACCATGCCATTTAGTGCTAAAACCAACCACTACTCATTACATGTTAAGATTATACCAAATGTTATTATTGTGTGTTATTAGTGTTATTATTATGATATATTACAGCACCTGTTTATGATACCAAGCAACAAATCCTTAATAAGAACCTTGTATGTGAATCACTCTAAAAGTGCAACACACCTCGAACTAATCATTACCACTCACTAATCCTAAATCATCAGGGTTAGGTCACGTTTAGAGCGATTGCATCTCATACCTATGCATTATTGCATCTTTGTCAATCTTTTAAACATCGTCCTTACCGGACGATGATGCTATTACAGAATTTGGAGTTATTGCATATCGAAGACCTTGTCTGCATAATCTTGCAGTCAAGAAAGGCAAGTTCATCACTTGCTCATGTCAATTGAGTATTTTTATCAAATTACTTGCAAAGTACTATGTTTATCACTATTGCATAAAAAGGCAAAACCACTATTTTCATAACTATGAATATGACTAAGTGGTGGGCAATGGAACCATGGATTGTGTTGATATGGTGGAGGTTCCATTGCAAGGGTTTATATCCATCTAGGATTAAACAACAAATGTCGTCCAGTGATTCTTGTGCCGTAATACCCGTGTGAACCATAAGATCCGGAGTGGGACGGAGTAGTCAAAAGTGTTTCCACCTCTCGTACATCAACGGACGCGCTTTACACGTAGACACTTGTATCCGTCGGGGGCAAGCGGTAGGCTGGGGAAGCCTTAAGTCCCCACGGCATTGTCCGTAGACACTTGTTGCCCGAAGAACAAGCGGTAGGCTGGGGAAGCCTTAAGTCCCCACGGTATTGCGGTCTATGATGGGTTGCAGCTACCGGCGTAGGAATGTATGGTAGAGCCCGCATTGACGTCGTGGTCGGGGTCCACCCTGAAATCTATGGGAATAATGGGACCGGCGTGGACCCAGGGTCGGGGTATGCAACAAAGGGTGGGTGTGCGAGGTAGCGGAGGAACATGATTGGCTAGACCTTATACCGGGCCTCACACCATAGGAAGTGTGAACGGGGAATATGCCCGGTTGGCACCAAGGATAAGATCTCTTATGGGTAAAGCAACACACCTCTGCAGAGTGTAATGGAACTGCGAACGCGGCCGGAAAGGAGCTCCATGAAGTTCTAGTAAACCGGTGAAGGCTGACGGACATAGTTCTTCTGAATAAAATCAACCTTTTGAAGAAATGGTTATGAAAACTTGCATTGGTATTAGACTTTTTGGTCTAATGCCGTAGCTAGTGCATTAAACACCTCTTTCCTATAATGAACTTGTTGAGTACGCTCGTACTCATCCCACTCTTAAATCCCCTGCTTAGATATGTTGGCATCGAAGGAGGATCTACAGTGCAACTCGAAGGCCGAGGAGTCAACAACTACTTCACGAGACAGGACCCTGTCAGAGGAGTCAGATACCACATCCAACAAGGAGAAAACCTAGTTTAGCCATAGAAGGGAACTAGCTTCCTAAACCTAGCTCCTATTTAGCTAGAATCTTTTCATAGCCTCTATAGCTAGTTAAAAAAAACTCTACAAATAGAGTTCGTGATAAGACTAGACTACGAGTCGTTCTTCTGGAGTTTATTTGCAGTTTTACCTCATTTTAAAGTAGGAGGCTGTGATGATCTTATGTAACAGAGTCATTGTTGTAATTCTATAGACATGTCTTGGACCCGCATATGTTTCTGTTGTACCACTCTGAGCGATGTAATACTAGTGGAACGGTGTTTCATTGGTGTTATATCAGACTTGCATACTACATCATGCAGTGGTATGCCGGGTCATCACAGTTGGTATCAGAGCAACTGCTTTGACCCTAGGATTAAAAACCTTTAAAGGAGACCTATAGGATTGGTAGTGTCTATAGGAAGTTTTCTTAGTTAAACCAAATATTCTTATGACTTGAGATGGATATTCACTTGAGAATAATCCTGACACACTTGATTCAACATTTCTTACCTATCTTTCCTAAGTAAAGTTAGCTAATCCCAGACATGTAGCACACCATTACATTACTAAAACAATAGATGAGTAGATCACAGTTGGTATACAATACATGGTAGTCCAAAGAGAGGATACAACCATAAGGAAGATATCCTATTGGAAGATGTGTACCAACACATGTTATAGTTAAATAAGAATTACTCAGACCTGTACTAGAAGTAATATCAACTGATGAAGATAATTAAGATATCCTAATAGAAGATATTGACCCAGATAAGTAATGAGTAAGTAAAATTATCTAGACGTGTGAAAAAAATGATAGTAAGTGATAACTCTGAGTTATGTGAGGTAGTATAGACCATGATGAGTCAATCATGGGAGGTAAGGAAGAGAGATAGGAATAATATATGACTACTTACATGGTAGAGATAGAAATCATATATGATTCACCTGATAATCGTTATGTGATGGACTAGAATATCATAAACATTTAGGAGGAGAACAATAAGAAACCAGATAATAGTGCAAGAACCGTGTTCCAAAAATATGGGAAGTGTGCCAAGCACATCATGACCATATGCTTATGGAAGAAACGCTTAGAAGTATAGGAACTATATCCTGATAAATATGTATTCCGAGTAACCATATTAGAACTAAGGGTATCAGATAAAATAGTCCTCAATAGCACTTATATATGGTATAATACTTTGTTAGTACTTCCAAACAAAACTAGGTTAACTTCAACTATCCTAGACCACTTTGTTTCAAGTTTATCTCATTGCAAATGTGCAATTACGATAAATGTTGAGATAAATAGTAGAAATCCACATATTCGTGCTAAGTATCACGATACAGACCTATCTTATGTGGTGTTATATACTACACATCTTAGCCTGATGTTTCGAGATGTCTTACTCAACTATTATATTCAGGCTTATGATGGTGTGTATTATAAACACAAAGCTGAATCTTCTTGGATTTTATTGGATTTTCATTGATTGACTAGATCCATACATGAAGTTTGACTTTGATATGCAAATGCATGTTGCAATATCAAGTTCTTACTTGGTGCTACAGATCTAGAGGGTAATGGTATTCGTGTGAGGAAGTGACGAATTCTGGAAGATTCCAAAGATTAGATAAAGGTTCATTAGAAGAAAGGATTAAAGTTGTGGGAAGCAACCACAATATTCAGAAGGAAGTACCAATCAAAACTCATGCTTTACCTCAACAGAGGAGTACTTTAGAACATAATAAGCATGAAGGTGAGAAATATGGTGATGATGGTAAAGCTGAAGCAGATCCATAGCCAAGATAGAAGAGGGAATGCATGGGAAATCACTTAGGATGCTATATTCATAGTGTCAGTTAGTGGTTTTCTTGCAAAATAAACCCTGAATGAAGGAAGATGATATATGAAACCAGAGCAGATATAAGAAGACCATAGTTGATATCAGAAGACCACAATTGGTATAGGATCAATACTGCGAGATAGAGTAGAAGATGTCTCGTCCAGTTGATCAAAACCTATAATAGAGTACACTTTTAGATAACAAATAGCCACAGTTAGTATCAAATAACTCACACTGATATCAAATAAACCACAGTTGGTATAAGATAAACCACAACTGGTAGAACAAATAAAATCTTGCCAGTCAAATAATTAAGACTTATAAATATTTAGTCGAAGGATTTATATCGGATGTTCACAAATGAGTGGATACACCACAAACATTCTTCGTGAGACTTTTAGAAAAGCATAAACCATAAGTTTGACCCAGATTAATATTCTAGCCATAAGTACAATGGTTGGAAGAAAATGGAGTGGAAGACCATAAGATAACTCTAAGGAGTAGAGTAAAGATTGAGTTGGATGTACAGTAACTTAATACTTTAAGCTATATAGAAGAAGAAGGTCTGAACTGAGAGGAAGTTCGATCTTATTTTCATAAGATTGTTGACACTACTTTCAGAAGGATGTCAGACCAGAAGCCAAGGTTTATACCTCGAGGAAGTAAGAAGTGGACTATAACTTGAGAAAGTGAGTAGTATTTACTCAGAAGTACGAAAGCTCAAGTAAGTCAAGCATAAAACAAGTTGGACGAAGAAAATACCGTAGACCAAATACAGTTCGAGAAGGCCAAAGACTGAAGGAGATTGACCTTACCAAAACTAAAGTCCATTTAAAAGATTCCTTTCATGGAACCTAAATAACCCAGAATAGTTATAGGTATCCATTATAAACCATGATGGGATGGACTAAATGAGTCTAATCCATTCTTAGAGGAATAAACCATCATGATCAATTCCATGTTAAGTACCTTACTTAGTTCCATTATTGTAGTTTTGATAGTAAGGGAAAACAGAGACCTAATTTATCAATTAGGATAATGTTATCAAATTAGTCTTCAGATAAGACTAGCAGCACCAGAATAAGACCTAATCATTGAATCTTCAAAAAGAAAGGAAACAAGCTTATAGAGTTGAAAGAAATCAAAGAATCAAAGTAAGAACCATGGTTCAAAGACATACACTATTGGATTCCAGGAAGAATCTGGACAAGGGATATATTCAATTATATCCAAAAGGATCACCAGGGAGTTCAAGAAAAGTTGTAGTCTATACAAGTCAGATCCACACTCCGAAACGTAAGAGAGTTCAAACTTCGAGGACGAAGTTTAGTTTAAGGGGTAGAGACTGTAATATCCCAGGATTTGGGGTTACAAAAATAGAGGAAACAGATGTGTGCATCGCATTCATGCATAGAAAATCTGGGGAATTTTCGCGCTTTTGTTTAAAACTGTCAAAGTGATCGAGGTTTCTCTTGCATCGGTGAAATTGAGTTAGTCATCGATGTAAGTGCAACAAATTTCGACATGACCTTTGTGCATTCATGTGTTTTTGGGAGAACAAGTTTGAATTCAAATCAAATATGAATAACATGAACTCAAATAAGATATTGAATTGAATTTGAATTCCAAGCTATAATACGAAATACAATATGTAAAAGTTAACACATTTGATAATTCAAAATAGATAGATAATTTAAACCTTATTACAATTATCATAATTTAATTATTTACAACTCCATAAAAAGAAACCAAATTACAAAGAATAGAAAATGGAAATAAAAGAATTCCTAAATCTAATCTTCTCAATCCTCTTATTCTTCCTCTCCTGCAAAAAGAAACAACAAAGACAGAAGAAGGGGTTTGTGAGGATTAAAATGTTTGCCTCCACCTTTGGGAGGCAATGTTACTGTTGGTGACTAGCTAGTGGAAATCAAGAACTTGTCCTGATTCCCTAATGATGATTAGAGGGAGTAAATCCAAATTAGGCAACAAGAGGCATTCCGAGAATGGTTGATCACTATTCCATCTTAGGCATCAACGAGGCGTTGTCATCGACAGTCACTAATCATATCTTAAGCAACAAGGGACAAGCATGCAACAACTGAATCATTCAGTATATTTTTAGGCAACAAGGCAACTATTTTAATCTCCCTCTAATCTAGCTAGAAACCATAAAGCCCACAAAAGTATTTATTTAGATCATGTTTGACATTGCAAAGTCAAAATGATCATAACATTTAACAGCATTTGTTAATTAAGCAGAAGCTTGATTAACATGAAAGTCACACTTGAGTTGTTTAGCTCACAGAAATATATTAGTCAGGAAGGTCCATATGTAGCAATACCATACGACTAGCTAGTCTCACTTAGTCTACACAACAAAAAGGCCAACACATGATAAATATCACTCAGCCGAAGCTTGCACAAGGAGGAGAAGAAATACAACTTGTTCACTTACACATGGAGAGGGGGCCACCTGCAAGCAGCACCATGACACATGCATGCTAATGTGCTGTCACACACACAACCAACAACCAGTACTATAAAAGCAAACCAGCACCCAGCCGCATCCTGGTTTTTGCTTTGGCAAAGGCAACACCAACAGCCTTTGATCATACACACACATCAGTGGCTATCTAGAAATTCTTAGAACAGCAAGAACACAACCATATAGCCTGGAACAAGCAGATCAGGAGCTAGGAGGAGGTGCAGTCAAACAAGCAGTAGATCAAGTTTCTCAACACCAACTACATCACTTTGCTACAACAGGTTAATCCATTGATTTAACATAAGCATCTCGGCATACTAGTTTGCACAGCTAAGATCAAGGAAAATAAAGAGAAGAATACACAACCCTCCATTTATCAACCCTTCAACTAGACTCTGTCTAGGAGGATTTGAGAAATGGATTTCTCTCAGATCTGCATAGAAATGCTATGCAAGAATCATCACAGAGAATTAAATCACATAATTTAGCATCTGTTCTTATCACAAGTTTGGGCCTCAGCCTTTGCATCATTGGCAAGGCTACAAGATCAAGCACAAGTATCTGTTCCTATTAACCAGCAGTGCATCAGCCTTTGCATCATTGGCAAGACTACTAAATCTAGTAGGCATTCGTTCATATCAATAATAGCTCACAGGAAAATTGGTAGGAGGGATGATTCTCAGAATAGCATAGAAGTGCTATGCTAGTTCATCATAGAATCGAGGAAACCAACATAAATAGTATCTGTTCTTAAATAAAACATTTAGCCTCAGACTTTTGCATCACTGGCAGGGATAATAGCATCACTATATCTTTAGTAGATCATCTTGATTAGGCATCAATGATCATAGCAATTAGCAACCATCCAGTTAATCATCAATCAACAATACCTATATCCTGTTACTTAGAGTTAAATGGAGCATCAAATTATTACAGCAAGAATATATGCCTGGATGAATGAATCATCCAAACAGGGGCATAGAATCTACACAGCCACAATAGAGCAACCAGATCCATACATGTAAGCTTCAGAGAATTACTTAGGGTCCGAGAAATTACCAGTGCCAACCAAGTAGTACCATAACAGCTAGTAGTTGCAGGTCCCATCTTAAGCATATAATATAACTCACTAGAATCAACACTTGGCTGACAAATTTACAAGTCATATAGCACCTGAATAGTACTCCCAAGCATATGCAATAATCAGGCCAAGCACACACAAGTTCCCGGCCAACAAATTCATCGCTATAGAGAATACAAAGAGAGAGAGGGAGAGAGGGGAATAGCTCACAGTGGTGCGGACGAATAGAGGAAGAGACCGGCGCCGGGGTTGCGCCCATGGCACCGTCCTGCCGGCGTCGAGGTCGGGAATGCAGTGGGAACAGCGACGACACCCCCAGTACACCGACACCAGGGTTGCGTCCGCGGCACCGTCCAACCGACGTCGAGGATGAAGTAGTCATAGCATCAGCAGCAGCACCCTCACCAGCAACACCTCCACATCACCATCACCACACCGTCACAGCAACATCCGACCAAGAGCCGAGGAGGTGGAGCCACAGGTGGTGCAGCAGCCGGAACCTGCCAGCAACCTAGTCACGGCTAGGGTTGTCGTGGGACACGCGTGCGGGACAAGGAAGAGACGAGGCGGCGGGCACTGACTGTGTGGTGGCAAGGCCACGCCGGCAAGCAGCGGTGCTGGGAGCGTCCGGCGGCAAATCAACCCGAGGGGGGCTGGGGTTGTTGTCGAGCACATGTGCGAGGCGCAGAGGAGGCGCAGGTGGGGAGTCATTGGAGGAAATTAGGCGGAGCAGCAGCGACACGCCACGACGCCGGGGTTGGCCGACGGCTGGCCGGGTGGCGGAGGCGACAACAAGGGTTTCAGGGTGGGGAACGAACGGGAGAAGCCACGAGAATCAAATAGTCGAGGTGGAGTTGTAGATCACCTCAGGGCGAAGCAGAAACCCCTCTCGCCGGCGCCAGAATCGGCCGTCGACGACCGGAATAGGAGGCGACTAGGGTTAGTCTGGGGCACGAACCTCGTTGAAAGGGGGCGTCTCGGCGAGGGAGATTCGGTGGAGTAGAAGGGCGGGCTGGTGGCGGAGCTGCACCAGCAAGCGGCGGCGGTAAATATAGCCGGCAGCGATCAGGGCGAATGCTGGCGGCGGCGACATCGCCAAGAGGGGAACGAGGACGACCGTGTCCGTGTGTTCGACGAGAGAGTGAGGGAGAGGGGTTGGGTTGGGTCGAATTTGACCGAGCCCGACCGATCGAGCTGGCCATTTGGGCCAGGCCAACTGAGTCCGGTTGGACCAGTTGGGCTCTAATTATTTAGCCATTTTGTTTGAACAATTCTTTAAATAAATAAAGTGACATAAAAAGTCAAATAAAAATAACTTCTAAATAAGAGGAAAATTGTAAACAAAACAAAACCAACAACAAATACTGTAAAATTTAAGTAATAATAATATGAATTTTTTCTCTAGATTTCAGAAGACCAATTTTAAATCCTAAATTGTTAAGACTTAAATACTAAAAATATAATTTTCTTGTTTCTATTTTTTTCCATCAATAAATTAATAAATATCACTTTGCATTATAATTTCATATAATACAAACATTGTTGATCATGTTTAATCATATGGAAACCCTAGCTTCCCTATTTTATGTGTGAACTCTAATTTTCTTCAAAACCCAAACCCTAGGCTAGAACATGGGATCATGATATTTTAAATTCATTCATAGCCCCATAGTAGCAACTATACAATTTCCAAGTCTTCATAAAATAATAGAGACCCATCTCTAATACATTGGTATTACATGTATTCATATCTAGATGATAAAATAGGATCAAACAAGTGTAAAACCCTAAGTCCTATTACCACGGTCATCATCCTTAAATGACCACCTTTAGTATCAAACCAATTTGATCAACCCTAATAGTAACCATGATTGATGACTATCATTGCATAATCATGTCCACTAAACCCACTAGTGCTGGATACTTATGAACCATCCTATTTAGGAACCCACCATTCTTTACTTAGTGAATCCAATAACAAATCCTAGGCAACCTCATCCTTTATTGTTATAGTTCTTATTATATAAGAAGTATGTTCTTCAAAAGTTATTCTTCTGAAGATAACAAAGAGTAGCCAGCAACCCTGCCTAATAGGACCTATAAACCCTAGCTGGCTATCACCAGCAAGATGAACCCACCATGATAGCAACCATGTATAATTAATTGCTTAAGTTGCTTATGCTTAAGTAAAACCAATCAAGCCTAGTTGCTGATGAATCCAACTATGTTGTGATCCATCTAATACTTACTCCAGAAACTAGTTGAAACCATAGTAAACCATAGAACTCCACAACCCTAATTATCATACTTGTTCTTTATTAAAGAACATGTTCTTCAAAAGTTATTCTTTTGAAGTATATGATAATTAATCATTAACCATGCCATTTAGTGCTAAAACCAACCACTACTCATTACATGTTAGGATTATACCAAATGTTATTATTGTGTGTTATTAGTGTTATTATTATGATATATTACAGCACCTGTTTATGATACCAAGCAACCAATCCTTAATAAGAACCTTGTATGTGAATCACTCTAAAAGTGCAACACACCCTGAACTAATCATTACCACTCACTAATCCTAAATCATCAGGGTTAGGTCACGTTTAGAGCGATTGCATCTCATACCTATGCATTATTGCATCTTTGCCAATCTTTTAAACATCGTCCTTACCGGACGATGATGCTATTTCAGAATTTGGAGTTATTGCGTATCGAAGACCTTGTCTGCATAATCTTGCAGTCAAGAAAGGCAAGTTCATCACTTGCTCATGTCAATTGAGTATTTTTATCAAATTACTTGCAAAGTACTATGTTTATCACTATTGCATAAAAAGGCAAAACCACTATTTTCATAACTATGAATATGACTAAGTGGTGGGCAATGGAACCATGGATTGTGTTGATATGGTGGAGGTTCCATTGCAAGGGTTTATATCCATCTAGGATTAAACAACAAATGTCGTCCAGTGATTCTTGTGCCGTAATACCCGTGTTAACCATAAGATCCGGAGTGGGACGGAGTAGTCAAAAGTGTTTCCACCTCTCGTACATCAACGGACGCGCTTTACCGTAGACACTTGTATCTCGTCGGGGGCAAGCGGTAGGTCGGGGAAGCCTTAAGTCCCCACGGCATTGTCCGTAGAAACTTGTCGCCCGAAGAACAAGCGGTAGGCTGGGGAAGCCTTAAGTCCCCACGGTATTGCGGTCTATGATGGGTTGCAGCTACCGGCGTAGGAATGTATGGTAGAGCCCTGCATTGACGTCGTGGTCGGGGTCCACCCTGAAATCTATGGGAATAATGGGACCGGCGTGGACCCAGGGTCGGGGTATGCAACAAAGGGTGGGTGTGCGAGGTAGCGGAGGAACATGATTGGCTAGACCTTATACCGGGCCTCACACCATAGGAAGTGTGGACGGGGAATATGCCCGGTTGGCACCAAGGATAAGATCTCTTATGGGTAAAGCAACACACCTCTCGCGAGTGTAATGAACCGTGACCTGTCACTCCCTGTTCGGGATATGGAAGCTGCGAACGCGGCCGGAAAGGAGCTCCATGAAGTTCTAGTAAACCGGTGAAGGCTGACGGACATAGTTCTTCTGAATAAAATCAACCTTTTGAAGAAATGGTTATGAAAACTTGCATTGGTATTAGACTTTCTGGTCTAATGCCGTAGCTAGTGCATTAAACACCTCTTTCCTATAATGAACTTGTTGAGTACGATCGTACTCATCCCACTCTTAAATCCCCTGCTTAGATATGGAGGCATCGAAGGAGGATCTACAGTGCAACTCGAAGGCCGAGGAGTCAACAACTACTTCACGAGACAGGGCCCTGTCAGAGGAGTCAGATACCACATCCAACAAGGAGAAAACCTAGTTTAGCCATAGAAGGGAACTAGCTTCCTAAACCTAGCTCCTATTTAGCTAGAATCTTTTCATAGCCTCTATAGCTAGTTAAAAATAACTCTACAAATAGAGTTCGTGATAAGACTAGACTACGAGTCGTTCTTCTGGAGTTTATTTGCAGTTTTACCTCATTGTAAAGTAGGAGGCTGTGATGATCTTATGTAACAGAGTCATTGTTGTAATTCTATAGACATGTCTTGGACCCGCATATGTTTCTGTTGTACCACTCTGAGCGATGTAATACTAGTGGAACGGTGTTTCATTGGTGTTATATCAGACTTGCATACTACATCATG